>NW_007729815.1:90481-92341 GCF_000696425.1 Galeopterus variegatus | reverse complement strand
TTGGTTCTTCCTGCCCCATTGGTATTCTTATTTCTTATGACTGTTTGTAGATGTCACACAGCTATAATTTGTGATGAGGTTAATTCAGATCCATTCGACCCCCAAAAAGACAGTTTGTTGGAGGTCTGCTTACTCTTATTGTGTATTTACTGCTACCATAAGAACTCATCTTTTAGGGGCAAGAAATACCAGCAATTGATTTACTAGTTTCCCCATGAACTACTTCGGTGAAGAGAGACTTTTCTTTCAATTACCCTACTTCCTGAGTTTGTACTTTAAAAGACTTTCATTATAAAGTAAAATAAGCCAGAATTCAAAGTGGAAGATGCTGAGCTCCTAATATAGCAGAAGTCCTAAAGTTGCCAAAATGGGGTTCCTTTAAGGACTAAGCTTGACCTAAAATTAGGACATTTGATGGACTAACAAAGATAGACTTCCCACTAGAATCACCGTTCTGAGACTTAGATTTCACAAATGGATCAATAGTTTAGAAAGGACATCAAAACTAGTATTTTGGCAACATACCATCTGCCTCAAAACAGCATCTGAGATTTCTTAGATCACATGTAGTATCCCTTTAGTGGCACTTTATATAATAATGAAGTGTGCAGGGCCTAGAATCAAATTCCAGGGCTTAAGACCCAACTCTGTCACTTACAAACCATGTGGTATTAGACAAGTGGCTTAATCTGACTGAGTAAATCAGTATTTTTGTCTATGTTATGGAATAAATGGTACATACACCTCATGGGGTTGTTGTGCTATCTCATTTAAAAATACTGCCAGAAATGTAGTAAGCATGTGTTTGAGAGTCTCAAGTGCACAAATTGGCCAATGAGAAACTACAGGCCCCAGCAAATGATGCAGCATTGGAGCAATTAAAGAAAAATTTCAAGTATAAACAATGTCCATAACATATGGATAGAGACCTGTGCCAACAGTCACCAGAAATGTGTGTTCCAGAAGATATGCAAATCAGTTCGAATAGACCAACACTCACTTCAGTTTAAAAAAAAAAAATTGGAGTGTGGATTCAGAAAGTGGAAGGGGCTATTTTGAGAGAATATATCCTTCCAAATGCATCAGCACAAAAACTGTCACAAATATTCACACCACCAGGCATCAGGCAAATTTATTTTTTAAGTCCAAGGACTGACTCTCATTCAGAACTCCCAGGACATAATGATCTGAACGTGGAAGCAGCACGCACACGTTGCTATAAGAGCAGGGCAGGAAGCCAAGTCACCTCTGCTAACTGTGTTGAACCATTAACCATAAACACATCTTTCAGGACATTTTCTTACATGGCCTGTTTCCAGAGGGATTGAGGCCATCATACAGATTTTAACCATCTCAATGCTAATGAGGCTGGAAACCATGTTAGGAATTTCTAGTCCGGCTCTGTCATGGACAGACTCCAACTCATCATTGTACAAGGGCAACCCCAGAGCTTGAAGACAAGGCACTGCTTCATTAAGAATCAAGCAATGACATAAAATTGGTTCAATATGTCAGTCAATGTCAACAAAAGGCAGGGGGACTGTCCCAGATTATGAGACTAAAGAGACACACACTGCATGCAATGTGTGAGCCTTGATTTGATTCTGGGAGAAAAAGAAGTTATAAAAGGCATTCTTGGAACTACTCGGGAACTTTTTAAATGCAGTACATTGTTCGATATTATTCAGTTATGATTATTTTTCCTAGTTTAATCATGGTGTGTTGTGATTAGGGAGGAAGACGTCATACATAGGACATGCATGCTAAAGAATTTAGGAAGAATGTGGCATGCTATTTACCACTTCTAATGCTTCAGTAAAATCAACAGAGCTCAAGAGAGAGAGAAAGAAAATGTGGCAA
>NW_007729815.1:87280-89293 GCF_000696425.1 Galeopterus variegatus | reverse complement strand
AAAAAAATACTGAGATACCAGTACACACCTATCAGAATGGCCAAAATCCAGAACACTGACAACACGGAATGCTGATGAAGATATGGAGCAATAGGAGCTGTCATTCACTGCTGGTGAGAATGCAAAATGGTGCAGCCACTTTGGAAGACAGTCTGGCAGTTTCTTACAAAACTAAACATACCCTCACCATACAATCCAGCAGTTGTTCTCTCTGGTATTTACCCAAATGAGTTGAAAACTTATGTCCACGTAAAAATCTGCACCTAGATGTTTATAGCAGCTTTATTCACAATTGCCAAGACTTGGAAGCAACCAAGATGTCTTTCAGTAGGTGAATGGATAAACTGTGGTACATCCGGACAATGGAATAATATTCAGTGTTAAAGAGAAATGAGCTAGCAAGCCATGACAAGACATGGAGGAAACTTAAATACATATTACTAAGTGAAAGAAGCCAATCTGAAAAGGCTACATATTGTATGATTCCAAGTATCTGACATCCTGGAAAAGGCAAAATTATGGAGACAGTAAAAAATATCAGTGGTTGCCAGGGGTTAGCAAAGGAGGGAGGAATAAAAAGGTGGCACACAGAGGATTTTTAGGGCAGTGAAACTTCCTTGCATTATACGTTTGTTCAAACCCATAGAATGTACTACACCAAGAATGAACCCGAGAGTGAGCTATGGACTTTGGGTGATTATGATGTGTCAGTGCAGGTTCATCAATTGTAACAAATATACCACTCTGGTGGGGGATGTTGATAANTGTGTCAGTGCAGGTTCATCAATTGTAACAAATATACCACTCTGGTGGGGGATGTTGATAATGGGGGAGGCTGTGCACGTGTGGGGTAGGGAATATATGGGAGATCTCTTTACCTTCCACTCAATTTTGCTGTGAACCTAAAACTGCTCTAAAAAAAAAAAAAGTCTTTAAAAAGTGCTGGTGGGTTAAATGGTTTCAAAAAGGTAAAGGCAAGAAATCATGCCCTGATCCACTGGCATCTGCAGCTTGTAAAGGTGGGATTCAGGGTCAAGAGAGGTCAGGGCTGTTCACCTGAAAGGTGAAGCCACGAAGGGGGAGAATGGAGACCCTGGAGGTGAGGAACTCACAGGCTGCCTCCTCCTGATGAAAAACCAGAACTACATTAACTGTAGTAGAAAGTGGGGATCCCTATGTAAACGATCCTAAACCGGGTCAAGCACATTAGATTTATTAATTCTCCACATATTTTGGAAAGAAAAATAATCTCAATGCAAAAATGAATGTAAACTAAAAGGGAGACATTTCATATTTTTATTACAACCAGAAAAAGGTACAAAAATATCTTTAAATTATTCGATTGATCTGATCATTTAGCCTGTGGTCATTCAGTCATAATAAAGGGCAAGTGATCAACATAAGAATTAGGAACCAGCAAAGTCTGGGTGCTGGGCAGTTTTAATCATGACCTCCATGTCTGCCTCACGATTGGGCTTTGGATCAGGGGGAAGAAAGGAATGTGAATGGTTGGAATTATTCTCTCTGCCTTACTTGGATCACCACAGCCCTCTAGTCTTTGGGTAAAATAGAGTAGCAGAACTATTAACAGAGAGGAAGGGGAGAGAGGAGAGAGCAGGGAAGGGGGTGGGCAGGGGCAGTGGGTGCTGGGAAGGAGAGTATGACAAAAAGCATCCGATTGTCACCAGCTTGTGAATACGACTGAGAAACAATTTAAACAGCATGAAAGCAGGACCATTCGTTTGTTGCTTTCAAGGATCCCTTCAATTTATCTGTTACAAAATAATAGCCTATATTATCAACAAACTTAAAAAGCTACACAATAATCACTCAACTTCTTTCTAAGGAGTAATAAATATGAGATTTATTTACATTTCTGTTTCTATTTATTTTTAATATAGCCAAGAAAAATATAAGCATACTTTGACACTATAATTCTAGATAATTTAAACCATGAGTTGATGCTAACTAATTTCTCTAACAAAGTAGCATGTTAAATTTGCTGTACCTACT
>NW_007729815.1:79542-86776 GCF_000696425.1 Galeopterus variegatus | reverse complement strand
GACTGAGAAACAATTTAAACAGCATGAAAGCAGGACCATTCGTTTGTTGCTTTCAAGGATCCCTTCAATTTATCTGTTACAAAATAATAGCCTATATTATCAACAAACTTAAAAAGCTACACAATAATCACTCAACTTCTTTCTAAGGAGTAATAAATATGAGATTTATTTACATTTCTGTTTCTATTTATTTTTAATATAGCCAAGAAAAATATAAGCATACTTTAACACTATAATTCTAGATAATTTAAACCATGAGTTGATGCTAACTAATTTCTCTAACGAAGTAGCATGTCAAATTTGCTGTACCTACTGTTGCTAAGTCAATACAAATATAAATACTTACTTAAAAAAAACCCAAAAAAACAACAAGAACCAGAGCCCAGGCATCACACCATTGCAACACTCTGCCTTCAGAAACTATCAACAGGTTTCTCAAGCTTATCAAAGCAATTGGCAATGATGCTCTCAGCAGACCCATTAGCAATTATCACTCATTGAGGGGCACTAGGGTGAGCTGCTTTCGTAGGAATTTCTATTGCTTTTGGACTTTTCCAGTGTTTCACTGAGATTTTGATTATTAGGATTACAGGGGGGTAGCATATTGAAATGATGTCATAATCATGGAATCAGAGGAAAAATTCAAAGATTTTAGGAACTCATACCTGCTTAAAATATTGATATTTTTTACATAATTTCCAAAGTGTTTCCACATTTTATCTTATTATTTAATCCTCAACAGAAATCCCATGAGATAAGGCAGGTATTATTATCCTCACTTTACAGATGAGGAAATAGGCTCAGATGACCTGGGCTTTGAACTGGGTTTTTGTTTGTTTTACTGTAAGGTTAATGTTTCTCCTCCAATGTAAAACAGAACTTTCTCTGTTACCCTCTTAAATGCAATTAATATTTACCTTTCTTAGGACAAAGAACTTGAGGCATTTAACTCCCAAAACAAAGCAACAGCTTCATCTCCGGTGTCCCTCTCCCCACCCCACAAAGGCAACTATTAATAAGTCACTTCTCCAATAGTGGCATTCATTAGACTCATCAATGAGAAGGTGCTTTCTAGAATGTCGTGGGTTTTGTGTGTGTGTGTGTCTATAAGAGCTTTGAGACACCGACTGCTTACAATTTAAAGTCAGTGTTACCTGTAAAGTAGGCCTATGCACACATAGACAAAGAAAACTGAATTTATTTTGGAAGTAGGTAAGTCTCCCAACTGCTTCTCAGGCTATGCATTTACAGTTGGCTGATCATAAGTCTTTCTTGGGCTAAACTGGAGCTTTAATAATTCCATCTCATACCCATAACTGCAGCTTTTGCTCAATATGTCTATAGGGGCACAATCGAATGTCAAGGTTCTGAACTGCCTGCCACAGCAGACCCAAGATTACATGGGCCACCTCCACTGAACATTTTAAGGTCAATCCCCCAGGCCCAACTCTTCAGCTTTATCAAACCATATAATTAGCTTGCATCTCAGATCAGCTCCTATCTTAAAATGTGGTTGAGAAATGCCCATTTCAGAAGGAGCATGAGGAAATGCAGCTGTTAAGCCATCTGTTTACCCACCCATTGAAGCATATCTTACCTTGATTTTAATTTGTATATTTTTAAATTAGTAATTTATGCCCTGACAATTTCATGAGGCAGCTAGGTCACAAAGCACATTGCTCACTGGTAAACTATTCTCAAGAAAAAATGGGCTAGATGATATGTCCAAAGGCCTAGAATTGATTTCATGCACATAAGTATAGGTACAAGTTAGCCCTCTTGAAAGGCACCTACTTTTCCAAAGTCTGTGATAGAAATCTTGGTGGAAAGACCAAATAATTATAAGGAGCCACTCCACAGACACTTTTTGACCTTACAAGAGACCTTCTCACAATGGATTGATGTAGCCCTGGCTCATCTCAGATCTGCTGGGACAATCACAAACCCAACATTTGCAGTGGATGGTGGCCAGCCTTTACCCTGACATGTGACTCTATGTACCTCAATTGAGCTAAAGAAATTTGTAAACAGGGACCTTATTCAAGCTGTCACCTACTTCTCCTCACCACAGTCAATCAAATGGTTGGGCTGAAAGGATAAAGCAGAATTCTCGGTGGAGGGTGGCAACAAGATTTGTCAAGGTTTTCTCATTGCTCAGCAGGTCCACAATGATCACTAGTACCTCGAGACGTGCCGAGCCATCACTCAGAATTAGATGAGCTCTTAAAGACCAATGATAAGAACTGTTCAAGCCACTCTCTGCATTGAACACACACGTAAGTGGGCTTCAAATGAAATGACAAAAGCCCCGTGAGAAAGCTGGGGAGCAGTCTGAACCACAGCTTTTGTGTTTGGGTGGAAAAAGAAGGAGAGGAAGTTGGGGATGTAGATAGTGATACAGTCATATTTGGGTGACATTATCTAATGGAGATAAGCTTTGGTAGAATAGAGCCAGGCCTGGCATTTATCTTCTTCGCATTAAAATACAGGAAGATTTTAAAACATCTCTCATGACAGACATCAGAAGGATTCAGAGAAATCTTGTTGCAGGCATTTTATATAGTGTTTCTGCAGTTTTTTGCCTTTTAGAAAAAACCATGAATGATACATATAGGATATAGCCTATAGTGTGAGTTTAGTCATTCTCAAATAATTCTTTTGCTTTGCTTATGTAATCCTGTTGATGCCCGAAGTTAAGTAGATGAACAGCAGATTAGTCTAGTAGCATCACTGTGTTTCTCACAAGTATACTCTTATCTCTGGATCACCTGCAGCAGAATTACCTGAGGTATTTGTTAAAATTGCAAATTCCTGGGTCCCACCCAGAAGGAGAATCTCCAGACATGATTTCAAAAGTTTGCATGCTTCACAAATATCTCAGCTAATGCTAATCCACATCATTAAAACAAACATTTTAGTGAAATACAATATACATAAAATATTGTACACTGAATCCAATACAATGAATACATGGATTACTATATATATAAGCATCCATTGTGTGGCTCACAGTAGTTTTTTGTAAATTGAGCACATACTTGTGTAGGCAGCACCCTTGTGCCTACTTCCAGGCACTGCCCTCTACTGTGGATTCACTCATGCTGTTGTGTGTAAATGTAAATCATTCCTTCTTACAGCTGTACAATATTCCATCGTGGAATGCAAACCAATTGAGAACAACTGCCTTGCAGAATGAAGCATAAACAGAGCTTCTCCCTACATGACAATACCACATTTTATACCTAAAGACACTTGTCTCAATCTTTTACCACAAGGCTAACCTTTGCCAGGACTACAGAACTCACACTGTAACCAAAGACAGGAGCTGGTCAAGGGTGCAGCTGGGTCAGAGTGGCAGCTGTTTTTTTTTTTTTTTATCGTAAAGAGGCTCCTTCCGGGCCAGCCCGTGGCTCACTCAGGAGAGTGTGGTGCTGACAACACCAAGCCAAGGGTTAAGATCCCCTTACCGGCCATCTTAAAAAAAAAAAAAGAGGCTCCTTCCTAGGTGGTCTGGCGACCATTGAGGCATTATATCTTTTTCTGACACAGGTTTTTTAGCTCTGCCTCATGAGGGCTCATCAGAGAATAATTCTTTCCTTACCACTGCATTTGCTGAAATAGCCAATTTGGAGGCAGATTAACATAGTGGTTATGCTGCTCTGGAGCCAGATGACTTGGCAATTCTGCTACTTCTTGTGTGACCATGGGCATCTTATTTAACTCTTTGGAGTCTCAGTTTCCTCAGGTAGAAAGGTGCATAACAGTACCTCATGGGGTTGTTACAAGGAGTGAAAGAGCTAACACTCGAAAAGCATTCAGAACAAGGCCTGGAATACACAGAGTAAGCAAATGTGTGTTTGATAGGTGAACTGATATTTCTCAACCCATCAGTGTAATAGACACTAAAGGATCATATGGGTCTAATGCCAAAAGAAGGAGGGCACTGTGGTGATTCGGGGTAGGTTAGTCCAGAGCAGTTCCCACTCTACCCCTTTTAAAGAATTGTCTACTAAAGATTCACCCATTTGGTTAACCCAGATTTCTGCCACACAACATTCTCTTTCTTGAGTCTGTTAATTAACATGTGTATACACTTTTAGCCCACTTTTACTAACCTTTGTTAGCCAGAATAAATGGAAATAAAGTCAGTCATTAATCCAGGGCTGAATTATTTTTAAACAGGGTATTATCTCAAACTCATTTTTGTCCCAGAGGAGGGACTGACAATTCTATTACAGGTAGAAATACCAAAGAATCCAATCTCTGATTCATTCTGGCCTGTCTTCTAGTTCTTGCACAGTTGTGACATTTCATGTATTTCACATATTTCCTGAGGGGCTGCAGCTCCCAGGACACAAGGCCAGCCAGGGGTCCTCTTTCTGCATCTGTCCCTACCTAGATTCATTATGGCCTGATCTACTTTACAGGCCACAGCCTCCTATACTCATCACTCTCCCTTTCTCCTCTGGACATGCACTTCCTGAGTGTCTTTTCAAAATCTTCATGGTTCTTTCTGCTTACAAAAGTCATACATACTTTTTAAAGATTTGAAGGCTCAAAAACATATACTGTAGGACATGAAATCTATCTACACACAACTCTACTCCCCAAAAATAGATTCCAGATGGATTTAGGTGCTATATTCTAAAATTATAAAAATATTGAAAAAAGTACAGAATATACTTATAATCTTGGGGTAGAGAAAATCTTTTTAAATGAGACATGAAACATAAAAGCATAAAGAAAAAAAATGATGAATATGACCTCATAAAAATTAAAAGTTTCTATAAGGCAAAAGATATTAAAAACAGGGGCCGGCCCGGTGGTGCACTGGATAGTGCGCCGCTTGGGAAGCGCGGCGGCGCTCCCGCCCGAGGGTTCAGATCCCACATACGGACCGGTTCCCGCTCACTGGCTGAGCGAGGCGCGGGAGCAACGCCGAGGGTTGCAATCCCGTTGCCGGTCCCCGGTCCGGTACGGGGGCAACACTGAGGGTTGCGATCCATTGCCGGACACGGGAAAAGTCAAAAGACAAAAAAAAAAAGATATTAAAAACAGGGGCCGGCCCGGTGGTGCACTGGATAGTGCGCCGCTTGGGAAGCGCGGCGGCGCTCCCGCCCGAGGGTTCAGATCCCACATACGGACCGGTTCCCGCTCACTGGCTGAGCGAGGCGCGGGAGCAACGCCGAGGGTTGCAATCCCGTTGCCGGTCCCCGGTCCGGTACGGGGGCAACACTGAGGGTTGCGATCCATTGCCGGACACGGGAAAAGTCAAAAGACAAAAAAAAAAAGATATTAAAAACAGGGGCCGGCCCGGTGGTGCACTGGATAGTGCGCCGCTTGGGAAGCGCGGCGGCGCTCCCGCCCGAGGGTTCAGATCCCACATACGGACCGGTTCCCGCTCACTGGCTGAGCGAGGCGCGGGAGCAACGCCGAGGGTTGCAATCCCGTTGCCGGTCCCCGGTCCGGTACGGGGGCAACACTGAGGGTTGCGATCCATTGCCGGACACGGGAAAAGTCAAAAGACAAAAAAAAAAAGATATTAAAAACAAAGTTTAAAAGACAAGCCACATAATAGGTAGCAATACTTGTCACACATATAACAAAGAATATCCAGAATATCTAAAAAGCCTCAAAGAAATATAAATGGCCAATAGACTTTGAACATAAGTTCCACAGGGGCAAGGATTTGTGTTTGTTCATTGCTGTCTCCAGCATCTGCAGCAGTCCCTCAATGTTTATGTAATGTTGAATAAATGTGAAAATATGCTCATTCTGATTTGCAATCATGAAAATGCAATTTAAAGTAAAGATTTTTTTTTTACCCATTAGATTGGAAAAAAAATTTAAAGTGTTGATTAGGATGTGGGGAGATGTATATACTCATGTGGTGTTGGGAGTGTAAATAATACATCTTACTGAAAGGTAATTTGTCAGTGTCTACCAAGTACGAAAATGTATGTACCTTCTGACTTAGCAATACCTACCTTGGGAACTTATTGAACTTGTGCTTGTTCAAGGGTATTTATGACAGCATTGTTTGAGATATCTAAAATTTGTAAATGACCTGAATATTCATCAATCTGGAAATGATTAAATAAAATATGATAAAATCATATCACAGAGTAGCAGTAAGTACTTAAAAACAATAAGGTATCTTCACACGAACCGACCTCCAACATACATAATAAAAAAGGCAAGTTGTATAACAGTACTTACAAGAATGATACCCATAAAACAGTACTGCAGACGTGTGCATATAGGTAAATGCACAGAAAAAAGTCTGAACATCAACTTTTTTTTACTTTGCAATATATTCTGGACATCTTTCCACATCAAAACATACAAATCTACCTCATCCTTTTATAAAGGTTGTATAATATTTCATTGACTGGGTTTGGCATAATCTAATCAATTTCCTATTAATGTATGTATGAGTTTTTTTGAACATCTTTATTGAGATATAATTCACATACCATACAATCTATCCATTTAAAGTGTATAATTCAATGGTATTTGGTATAACACATTATTATTTTTTTTTAATTTTGGTAAATATATATGACATAAAATTAGTCATTTTAACCATTCTAAGTGTACAATTCAGTGGCATTAATTTTTTACTATTATAAATAATGCTGCAAATCTACATCCTCATATATACTTTGTGCAAATGTTTCCATAGGATAGAAAGCTCATCTGTGGAGGGCCAGTGATAAAGAGCAATAAAGAGAAAAACAGGTTGGTGTTTTCCTAAGAGTCTACCTTATTGTTAAACATGATTTTAAATCTCTAAAAAATTTAGAGGATTTTCCAAAGCAAATGCAAAAGTAGGAAAAAAAATCCTTGTTTTTTTGATGTTTCACATTGCCAAGTATATAAATATAAGCTAATAAAAACAAAGGATGATTTGTTACCCAGTATCTAAGCATACATAAGAGAGTACTTCAAAAAGTTCATGGAAAAATAGTATTACGGGCCGGCCCGGTGGCACACTGCTACAGTGCGCCGCTTGGGAGTGGGGCAGCGCTCCCGTCGAGGGTTCGGATCCCACATACAGACCGGTTCCCGCTCACTGGCTGAGCGAGGTGCGGGNACTGAGGGTTGCGGTCCGTTGCCGGACACGAAAAAAGACAAAAAGGAAAAAAAGAAAAAAAGAAAAATAGTATTAAAAGATAACACGGGGCCGGCCCGGTGGCGCACTGGAGAGTGCGCCGCTTGGGAGTGTGGAGGC
>NW_007729815.1:64159-78542 GCF_000696425.1 Galeopterus variegatus | reverse complement strand
TTGCCGGTCCCGGTCCGGTACAGGCACCACACTGAGGGTTGCGGTCCGTTGCCGGACACGAAAAAAGACAAAAAGGAAAAAAAGAAAAAAAGAAAAATAGTATTAAAAGATAACACGGGGCCGGCCCGGTGGCGCACTGGAGAGTGCGCCGCTTGGGAGTGTGGAGGCACTCCCGCCGAGGGTTCGGATCCCATGTGGAGACCGGTTCCCACTCACTGGTTGAGCGCGGTGCGGGCGCAACACTGAGGGTTGCGATCCCGTTGCCGGTCAGTAAAAAAGAAAAAAAAGAAAAAAAAAAAAAGATAACACGAATCTTTCCATGACCTTTCTGAGATTTCTTGTATGCTAGATGCCAATGGAATATGTTATCTGGTACCTGAAAACTTATCCTGAAAAAAAAAAAGATAACACGAATCTTTCCATGACCTTTCTGAAGATTTCTTGTATGCTAGATGCCAATGGAATATGTTATCTGGTACCTGAAAACTTATCCTGAATCTTTTTCGCCAAACATACCATAACAGTTAGACCCCACACAGAGAACCACAGTCCTACTCTGGACTTCAGTCTAATTAGAGGGTGGCCTCTGACAATTTACTTAATTGTACAACCTTGGGTCCCTCTTGTGTAAAATAGAGGTCTATCCAGGATGCTATAATTTTTATGGCCCGGGTCCCAAAGTGTGCTGGTGCTTGAGGCAAGGAACAAGGTCAGCCTAAAGCTGCAGTTGTAGCTGGAGCCAAGGTCTGCAGACCTGGAGCCCCAGTCCTGAATCTGCTGCGTACTTGCTTTGTGGCCCTGGGTAAGGTATTTAACCACTGCAAAGTCCATCTCCAAAGCTGAAAGTTGGTATTCACCTCATAAGGTGATATGAAGACTGGATGAGATAAAGCAGGAACACTGCCTAGCCTTGTGCCTAACACCAAAGGTGCCATCCAGAAACAGTAGCTTCGAGGATTTTCAACACCAAAGCGTGTGTCAGTGTCACGCTTGAAAGCTGCCAAATATCACCATTTCTATAACAGCAACAACAGTAGCATATCCCTCTAAAGCATTTATTGTGTGCCACGTTCTGAGCACTTTACATGTGCTAACTCATTCAGCCCTCTCAACAACCTGGAAGGCAGACACTACTATTTCCATTTTACAGAAGAGAAAATGGTCACAGAGCGGGTAGGACACTTATTCAAGATCACAGTTACCAAATAACAGAACCAGGATTTGAACCAGGTGATCTGTGCTCCTCAGGGTCTGTTTTTAACCACTAAACTGTCTTATTATTGTTTACACATATCTACATTTATGGATGTGGGCGTAAATATGATATTTTTCTCTATTCTGATAGCTCCCTAATTTCAATATCTGATACCAGGATCTCTTTCTCACCATTTTTTAAAAAATTAAGATGACTTTGCCAAACACTCCATTTTCACCCTACCATCTAATTTAGAACCTATTTTTTAAATGACTGCCAGATAATAACTTGTTATAAAGGTTATATAAAAAGAGGGACTATAGGAAAAGACACTGACTGGCCACTTATGAGCTCTAAGATCACAGCATGATCTATGAGCCTAACATGTTTTGGACCTCAAATGCTAGAAGTTACCTTCTCATGCTGGACAGCACTCCACTCCATTAGCTTAACTCTGTTTCCCTAGATTTTCCACCTCAAAATAGAATGGTTTCTCACTAGATCACATGCACCTTTCTATCAGCTCATAATATGTCCCTTAGGGGAAATAGTTTGGATTGCAGACTGAGCAAGCCTCAGGGTTTTGGCAGCCTGCGATTCTGTTAATTTACAGATTCTGTTATTTTTTTGTTTTCCTCCCTTAATTCACTTCTATTTCCATGTCCAGCACACAGGGAAAAGCCTTACCCCTCTAGCAAGTGGGACCCCATTGGTGAGGAAGGCCTAGATTCTTGTATGATTCGACCACCTCTTGGGAAGCACAGGAGGAGTTGAGGCTGGTCAGGGCAGGCTCAAGTGTCCCCACACTGCATTGTTATCATCTCCTCCCAGACACTGAGGATGCTGCATGGACCCTGTCCTACCAGTCATACTTCTTGCTGGCTTGTGCACAGTCTTTCCCTTGGGTCCTGCAGTCCTAGCATCTCGGTCTGTGCTCACTGGAAAATCCAAATTTCCTGATGGCCAGATTCTGCCTCCTACTCTATCTTCTCATTTCACTGTGTCCCTCAATGGAATCTGTAAAAGTCTGAATCTTGGTTGTGAAGAGGGAGGCTCCCTAGACCAGGAAAATCAATAGAGGTAGTTAAGTGTTCCTGAGCATTTTAAGACAGAGACTGCCCAGAGTGTTAGATGAGGTATTGGGGAGGGTCAAAGGTGGGATCTTTTGCACAACTCAACACACAAGTGATCAGCCAAGGCAGCCTGTTATTTACACAAGCTCCTAGCATTTGGCTTGATATACAGAATATATTCAGTATTTTTTAACATATACAATCTTAGTTTGATCAGTTTCAGAGGGCTCTGAACCTCTGCAAAACATCATGTATACACATCTCAACTAGAATACCACACTCCAAAGGACAAAGGCTCTCCCTGCTGGCAGCCTCCAGAGAGTCTAGCACCTGTCCCTGCCTCTTCACCTACTGAAGTAGCCCAGGTCACCTCCACAGAAGCCTCCAGGCTCTAGAGACCCCTTTGGAAACTAGAACAGAGTTTTGAATCCTGACAGACCCGGTTTAATGCCAAGCTCTGTTCCTTACTGCTTGTCTCAGGCAAGTCACTTTTTCCCTGAGCCTCAGTTTCCCATCTGTAAAATGGGGATAACACTAACTAATTCACAGGGTTCGTGTCAGGATTTAAAATAATACAGAAAAGTATTAGCTAGGACATAGTAAGCATTCAGTAAAGTATACAACTTTTATTACTAATCCTCAAAATTTTCTTTTTATTGCTTTTTTTTTCTTTTTTGAACATAATTTCCCAAAGACAGAGAACTGAATCCTATGGAAACACGGTTCCCATGAGGCTACAAATATTGCCAATTTTAGTGAGAAGTTATGTGAGACAAAATATTTTCCTTATTTATCACTGTTCTTTGAATCTGTTTTTAAACAAAAAAACCCACAATGACAAAAGCCTTCTAAAACTGTCTTTTCTAGCGAGCACAAATTAAGAGACCTGAGATGCTAAAATACATTAGAAGCTGCCGTTTATTTCTCATCCTTGACCACACATACAAGCGAAGTCCCGTTTCCTGAGCATACAGGCTCCAGCTGCTCCTTGCAGCACAATCCCACCGTGCTCCAGTCTCCCTAGACTGCTCCTGCTATGTAAGCACCTCATGCATTTTCTATTCACTTTACCTGGAATTCCTGTCCCCTCACCTGCCTGCCTGGTAACATCCAAACCTTTGTCCAAACATCAGCTTCCCTGATAAGCCTTTCTCACTTCACCAAACACCCTGAAAGCCAGGCCCTGTAACAAGCCCTATTACAATGCTTTTCCCATTATGATGATTGGGTGTAAGCCCCCTGCCCCTACCTCAGTTCCTAACTGAGAAGGTCTAGGTCTTGTTCTTTTTTGTACTCTCCTCCCCGCCACTGTCTGTAGACAATTGGAGCTCTACAAACATTGAATGAATACATAAATGAATTACTAAAAGACAGATTTGGGTTAATGACCCAAATCGATCAGTTATCAAGATATGATTATGGGTTATCAATTTTCTTCATCTATAAAATCTATTTGCTTTCACCTATAAAATGGGAATGTAAATAACTTTTTTTTCTTGGCAGCTGGCCAGTCCAGGGATCTGAACCCTTGACCTTGGTGTTATAGCACCATGCTCTAACCGACTGAGCTAACTGGCCAGCCAGAATGTAAGTAACTTATCACAGAGTTTTTCCATAGCATCAATGAGGAAAATTTATTAAGGGTCTAGCACAGTGGCTGACACACAATAGGAGTCCAATAATTGGCACTTGGTGTTGTTTCATCTTTCTGTCTTCTCTGCTCCTCTTGAACAGCTTACCTAGAAAATGAGACCGAGATTAAGTTCCCTGTCACTGCTGCTATGTACATACGGTCTCAAAACATAGATGGTTGTAATTCATAATAATAATAATAATATCAGAAAATTATTTTTAAATCGAAGTACCTGTTCCTAGATCCTCTGGCATTTCTCTTTGAATTCTGGACAATTAATATTTATCAGTTTCTGTATAAGTTTGGCATTCACAAATTTTATCTTCAAAACTGCTGATTAAAAAATCACTCTTTTTGTATTATCTGTGTTCTGTGAGGGCAAAAGATAAAAGACAATATGTGCAATACACCACTGAAATGTTTCTAATAAGTTCTATATGTAAAAATAAGTTAGCTTTAAGATTTAAGTGAACAATTCCATCTAATTTTGGTATTTAAAAAAGAACTCTTCACACGGATAGTTCTTAGGAACCGTTGGTATTTTTACACATTTAACATTACATTTTGTCAGTGCTCTGGTTTATTCACTATATTAGTCCATTTTCTGTTGCTCATAGTAGAATACCCAAAACTGGGTAATTCATAAAGAAACAGAATTTATTTCTTTCAGTTTTGGAGGCTGGGAGGTTCAAGGTCCAGGGAACACATCTGGTGAGGGCCTTCTGGGTGGGAACTCTCTAAGAAGTCCCATGGTGATGCAGGGTATCACATGGCGAGGGCTGGGCGAGTGTCCACGTGCTCACTTGCTCTTCTTATAAAGCCCCTAGTGCCACTCCCATGATAACCGCTTATCCCTTACTCCGTTTTCCATGAATGGATTAATCCATTCATGAGTGCACTGCCATCATGCTCAAGTCACTTCTTAAAGGCCCCACCTTTCAAATACCATATTGGGAATTAAGCTCCAACATGACCTTGGGGGAACATTCAAACCATAGTACTTACCCCAGTGTGTTTGAATTTTCTTACTATTTTTTTGTTCCAGAAATGGCTCTCCCACCATATTTCTTAAAGGGAATCTCTGCTGTAATGTAAAATGAATTATAAAATTACCCCAAATTTTCAGGTTAAGAAACCAAATCCGTCATTTTCCTATCAGGCATAAATCCCTAGGATGATTATACCTCCCCTGAGCTGAAGCAAAAAGTCTTCAACAGGGTGTGTAAGGTCTTCCTGATTTGTCCATCTTACCTCCTCCTCCCTCCCCTCCAGCCACACTGACCTTCTTTTGTTCCTCAAGGTCAATATGCTCCTTAACCTCCAGGCCTTTGAACATGCTATACATTGCCTTGCCTTCCCCCTTTCACTTGGTTGACTTTTATCCTTCAGATCTCAGCAATGGCAGGTGCCTCTGCCATATATTCCCACAGAGCTAGTCACCTCTGTATTTAATGGCTGTCTCTTCCCTCTCACCCACCACTTCAAGACTGTCAACTCCATCAGGGCAGGAGCCATGTCTAAATTCTTTACCTCTATATTCCTGTGCTAGCACATGCCATGAACTATATTAGGCATTCAATAAATGTTTGCTAAATAAAATGAATGAATCTGTCTGGAGAAAAAGAGAATTTTACTGACTATATTTGGGACAGATCACTTAACTTTATGGCTTTGAGTTTTAGCTTCCTGCAGCATTCAACATGAATCATGACCTCAAGAGGAAAGAGCTAACATAGCCAATATGTTTTACTCAGTTTTTGCTTATCTCTGGGAACACCTGTAGTCACAACAATGACCCTGAACCAAATGTTGAGCACTATATTCTTGAAATGTTCACTAATTAGTGATGTTATTTTGTACCCCCAGGCAGTGGGTCAGGAAGTACCAAGCCAAGAGCATCGTTTAAAGTAAACATAAAGATTCATGATGTGTACCGAGTTCCTAGTTTGAGTTCTGCACCCTGGCGGGTCACATAGCTGTGTGACCAGCTCCCTTGAAGAACTCTGAACTCCTAAGACTTGAGTGGGCTTCCCTGGGTGGAGGAATTTTGCACACGTTTCTGCAGTTCACAGCTGGAGAGAAGCATGTATCCCTGCGAAACATGTGGGATTCCTGCAGAGGGAGGATGAGAAAGCCTATGCTGACATCTCTAGCTTTTGCCATTGCATGACTTTATCTTGCTGTTCCCACACTGTATCCTTTGCTGTAATACAGCTTAGCCTTGAGTATGACTTTATGCTGAGTCATGAATGATCCTTCCAGCAAATCACAAAGTGGGTGGTCATGAGACCCCTGAAACATTTTCCTTCTTGAACTGCTCCCCTCCCTTGATGTCTGTGACACCATTCTTAGTTTTCCTCCTACCTCACTGCTGATTTTATTTCCATCTTTTTGTTGGCTCCTATACTCTACCAGACTCTAAATGTTCCAGTGTCCTATAGCTCTATTCTGACCTTCTTTTCTTTCTCTCTACTCTCTTGTTAGGTTATTTTATTAGTTCCATAGGTGTCACTACCATCTATATGTTGATGACCCCCAAGCTTATTTCTACAGCCTAAACTTCTTCCCTGAGCTCCATTTACACACCCAACTGCCTATTGGACATTCCCACTGGATGTTTCTTAAGGATTTCAAAATTTCTAAAAAATTGTCTAAATGAGAGCTCTTGATTTCACCCCATGGTAAACAATTATTGTAACTAATACCTCATATATTCAGTTGCCTGAGCACAATGCCTACAGTTTATCCTTGATTTTTCTCTTTCCCTCATCCCCTCTCCCCCAATCCAATCCATTAGTAAGTACTGTTGATTTTATTTCTAAAACAAGTCTCTAATCCCTCCACTTCTCTCTGTTTCTAACACAGCATCTTAATCCAAATCCTCCTCATCAGCATTTGCCTGGGTTACTATAATTGGATTATTCTGCCTGTTTCTATACTTGCCCCTTCCCAATGAATTCTCTATTCAGCAGCCAAAGTTATCTTAGTCAAACCTACATCAGATTACATCACTCTCTGCTTAAAACCCTTTGATGGTTTCCCATTATTCTCAGAATAGAATTCAAACTCTTGATGTTGGAATTGGCTCATAAGGTGCGCTGTGATCTGTCCCCCGCACATCTCTGCAACTGCCTCAAATACCTCTCTCCCCTTGCTCACTGTGCTCCAGCTATGCTGGTCTCATTTCTGTGAGAACACGGCAAACCCTTTCCATCTCGAGACCTCTGCACTGGCACTATGTGCACTTTGAATTAAGCTATGAGAGCTAGCTGATTCTCACCTTTCAGATCTCAGTTTAAATCTACCATCTTTTCAGGCTGGCTTCCCATCTTCCTTTCAATATCACATTCTTTTTATACAACATTCATTCAAATAATAAGTTCTATGCTTTAGGCACTGAGAATATAGCCATAAACAAGATAGATTCTCTGTCTTCTCGGAACTTACGTTCTCGGGTAATTGCTACTCTCCATTGCATTAAATTATTTAGTGGCTTCATGGCCATTATTAAAATCTGTGCTTGCCTTGTTTTATGTTTGTGAGAAACAAAAAAACTAGCATGTGTAAGAAACATCAGAGCACAGACGCTGTTTGTTCACTACTAAATCCCTGGCCTAGTACAGTGCCTGGCACAGGCAGACTGGTGTTTACTTCCAAGCAAGAATCACTTAACCAAAGAGCTCTAAGTCTAAAAGAAAGTTTGAAAATCTCTGCAATTGAACTGACATGGTGTTGTGCTAGAATTGTACGCCATAGAGTCTGAAAACACATTTTGGGCATTTAGAAGGACATGTTCTTAAAACTCAAAAGATGACCAAGTCTAACTAAAAAGGCTAGAATGTCGCATTTCCCAATTTATCTTTCTATTTCTTCATAGATAGAAAGGAATTTACTAGCAACAAATGATAAACCAGTTAGGCTTATCTCTATTACAGCACGATTATTCATCTGACTCCCTGAGGGCAATAAAAAATAAAATGTCTTCTACAATTGAGCAACCTTTGTCTGAAATTTAACTCCATGTAATTTGCTATTATTATTAAGACATAAATCTTTCTAATTAAAAAATAATGGAAAAATGTTAAAATAATCCCGTGCTCCTCACATGTTTCCAGGAGTCTACATTTTCACAAGTGAATATTCCCCATGAAAAGGATTTTAATGGGTGGACCTGGCTGAATTACTAATGATGGACAAGGGAATGAGTATTTAACAAGGACTAAAAATTAAAGTTAAAATACCTTCAACAGTTTATCTGTGTATTTCCAAAACCCATGCCTTTCTGAACCACTCACAGCAAGAATAATTAAACATATCAGTTGCCTTTATCTTAAATCTGTACATTTCTAGGCCCAGCCCGTGGCTCACTCGGGAGAGTGTGGTGCTGATAACACCAAGGCCACGGGTTCGGATCCTGTATAGGGATAACCGGTTAGCTCACTGGCTGAGCGTGGTGCTGACAACACCAAGTCAAGGACTAAGATCCCCTTACCAGTCATCTTTAAGAAAAAAAAAACAACTGTACATTTCTGAATATGAAAGGGGGAAAAAAAGACACTTAAAATTGAGGGGTTTCATATCTCTATTCAACTCTTGTGGGAAAAAGTCTTCTTCACATGATCTTTTTATTGTTTTCGAATTCTCTATATACACCTGAATTGTTCCTGCACCGTTCAAGTAAAACCTGGGATATTTACTTAACCTCATCTCAATGGAGGCAGGGGTGGTGGTATCAGTGGTGAATCTCCTATACTTACTCTCTCTTCTCTTAATACGTGTTTGGTCAATGTTTGGGGGGCTGAGGGAAAGGAAGGGGAGTAGAACCACTTTAGGCTTATCAGTGAATAATTCAGTTAAGTTACTTACTGCCTGAAAAGACACTAACTTCCCTGAAGCCTCCTTCAACACTCCAGTGACTCATCTTGAGCTGAGGCTTGATTGTGGTCCTCCAATTCTCTCTCTCTAAGTTATCATATCACTTACCATAAAACTAGTTTTAGCAAGAAAAGATTATACTGCAAGAAAAGAATTTCATTTTCTGAGGGACTGAAGTGCTTACATACAATGTAATTATATAAAGGTGTATACATAAAGTCATATACGTACAATATATGTAACCATATAAGAGTATATATAAAAACTACATCCTATA
The DNA here is from genome assembly GCF_000696425.1 of Galeopterus variegatus. Taxonomy (NCBI): domain Eukaryota; kingdom Metazoa; phylum Chordata; class Mammalia; order Dermoptera; family Cynocephalidae; genus Galeopterus; species Galeopterus variegatus. Next base: position 69,489 of record NW_007729815.1, on the reverse strand, counting down.
TACTTATTTGAAATAATATACTAAATAACAATATACTTACATTCATGTGTTTCATTTAATAAGCATGAAAAAATTCTTCAACTCTGTCCCTTAGAGTGTGTGTCACATATAATAAGCACATATTGGGACTGAGGACAAAGCTGAACAAAGCGTGGCCACTGGCCTCCAGGTGCAACATAGACAGAGCCATGGGAAGATGCTCAGGAAGAGGAGTGAAAGGAGATTCAGACTCTGCCCAGTGGAATAGAAAAAGGCTTCTCACAGGAAGTAACATTTTGAATTAAATTTTAATTAACTGACTAAATGATCAAATGGTGTCTGACCTCCATTCCTGCTCTAAAAATGTGACATTATCTAAATTTCACCTGACTGTATTTGTATACATACCTGTGCATTTTGTAGGAAAGAAGGCTTAGTGATGTGTTTGGATAACTGTCAGTTCACGTGACTTTAGTGGTCATCTTTAAGTGTGGTTCTAGTTTCCACAGACAGACTCCTATCAGAAGAACTTAAAGACTGGATAAGCAACTAATTAAAAGGTCTTTATTTAAACAAAGAAAAGGATTAATTAATTGGCTTCTTCTACTGCATCAGTGACAGGGTGAAGACTTCATCTAGGTAAGCAATATCATTAATGCGTTTGCTTCACCACCATGGAGGCTGGTATCTTCAGCTCTGGGTAAGTTCATGCTAACTCTGTGAAGCCAATTCGAAGGCAACTTGTTTGAAGTTGGTGGCATTTTTTGGATGCAGTGGAGATTAAGCCCTCCAGCTGAGCTTGAGGGAAGGTATGTAAGTGAAAGGTTACAGATCGAAAAATTTGTACTCTTTAAACATCTGACATGCAGCAGTCCTCAGAAAACAGAGATGAGAAAACATTTTCAATGTACAACTTGTATCTGTTTTAACATAAACTCAAATTAGGATTTACTAATATTTTAGCAAACTATTATATTACATTTAATTGCTAGGGAGCTAGGAAGAATGCAATTGTTTTAAATCACTAGACAGGAAGATCTGATTAGATTTGATTTAATCTCTTTCCCCTAATCCAAATACATGCCAGTATTTGATATAATCTTTTTGTGTGTGTGTGTGTGATTTCACTTTAAGATTTTTTAAAATCTTACTATCTTATTTTGTACTCTCATACAAAGGGACATTCTAAATACACAAACTGAAATGAGGCAACAGGGCTAATGGCAGTTATCATCTCTCCACTCTAGATACTGCTGTCACCATAGTGTTACCGACAGATACATATGGTCATGGATTTAGAACAGAATCCCCTTCTGAATGCTGGCTACATAAACTTGTAGTGGGTCCTTATCAGCTTTCTGTGTCTGTGATTTTAGACCAATAATTCTTAACCCCATCAGGTGATGCCTCTTTTTCTCATGTCTAATATTTTGCAACTCCTACTTTACTATGCTGGCACACAATCCACAGAAAACACCACATTGATATGCATAATTTCAAAAAGATCAATATAATGTTCAAACTGTATATAAAGGAGAAATAAAAAAGAAACATAAAAAAAGAACTGATGGCTAACTCAAGAAAAATCAGGAAAGGTACAATGTTCATTCATTCATTCCTCGATTCACTTAAGGGAATGCCTTTTTTGCTCCTAACCCCTTTGTCTAACAGGATGCCTGGCATGTAATCAATAATCTATATCTGTTTATTTAATGGATTGAATATTTGCTGAGCAAAAACTGTGGGAAGTGAGCAAAGATGTATGTCATGTGTTCCCTGCCATCAGGTAGTCCCCTTTCAAATGCAAATGTATTTATTATGGATTTCTCAGGTTAGGCTCTCCACACACCCCAAAATTAGTTTAGGACTATTTTATTCTTTTTTTTTTTTTTTAATATAGTCTTGTGTCAAGGGCTGACTTTCAATAACCACAGCGAGGGAACTTCTCTGCTACATAAAAAAGAGAGTAATTTACAAAAAATATGGTATCAGTATATAAAAACTTGGGCATGATTCCACTAGAAGACAAATGAAGAAGTCACACGCTTATACCTATACTTGCAAGTCCCCGTGAACACATAGATTACAAATGCAGATTGATTCAGCACTGTGGTCATTGGTGTCAGGATTTTCTGAACATTAACTATCTCTCAATCAAGCTGACAGCAAAATTGAGATTCTATCAATATTTTGTAATATACAAAAGGTAACACAGAATTTTACTTTGCCTCTTTCATCTAGTAACCATTTTTATTCCAAATCTCAACTATATACAGCAATACTCTAGGGGCAAGTGATATTTGAAACTGTTAAAAAAACAATGACAGCCAACATTAAGTAAATTTTACTGTTTGCCTCACACTTCACATATATGAAGGCTGTGCCATATAAACTAGATGTGTAGTAGACTGTATCACCTAGGTTTGTGGAGATATATCCTATGATGTTCACACAATGAGACATCTCCCTTAATCATTCTAACAATGGTATGAAATAACTTTATTGTCCCCAAATTTACATGTAAAGAATTGAGATGAAATGAGTTGACCACTGTCAGTAGGTAACAGAGGTTTGACTGGAACCAAAGTCTGTCTTGTGCTCAAGACTGAATCCTTAAGCCTCTTTGCTATAGAGAAAAGTTTCTCCAAATCCCTTTTTCTCTGTTCCCAGTCCCCCTAGCCTCTGGCCCCTGTGATTCTGAAAGAGTTGATAAGCATCCTTCATCATCCAAGAAAAGGCCTGTTCTTTATGTGCTTTATATTCCCATGGAATTCCTTGATCCCTCTTTGGTATTCACAATTTTATTCAAAGCAGTCTGAATTCCATCTTTTGGTGTAGAATTAGATTTTTTTTTTCTTTTTTGCCAAAACTCTTTGATTATGAACCAAAAAGAGAAGGCTGAGATCATGCTGCATATGAAACCCCAAAAGACCATTTTATCAACACCATACTCTCCCTAGTGAGCTAACCCACCAGCCCTCAAAAGACCATTTTAAATGAGATTTCCTACCATCTTTGTTTTAAGAATCTTGTCTAACCTCCCGCTAAGTCTAATCTTTGTTTTATCTGAATAAGAAAGGTTGCAAAAGGAAAGTGGTAGATAATAACAATCTGTGTTATCAAATACTTTCCATGTATTAGGTGTTTTAATACATTATCTCAACAACTGAAAGTAGGCATTATCCTCATTTACAGAACAGGTCAAATAAAGCAGAGAGGTTAGTTAACCTGCCAAACTTGTACACTATAGCTGAAATTCCTACATTTTAGTGGTTTTCTTAATATTTAGTCTTCAATATGTCAATATTTGCACCACGATGAGCATTTTATACAGAATCTCAAGCAAACTGATTTTTTTACAAGTATATTTGGGAAATGAGCAGAGTATCACAGAAGACCAACTGTTTTAGGGCTGGCCCGTGGCTCACTTGGGAGAGTGTGGTGCTGATAACACCAAGGCCACGGGTTCAGATCCCTATATAGGGATGGCTGGTTGCTCACTTGAGAGAGTGTGGTGCTGACAACACCAAGTCAAGAGTTAAGATCCCCTTACCAGTCATCTTTTTTTTTTTTTTTTTAAAAAAGAAGACCAACTGTTTTTGCCAAAATTTTATATACAATGTTCTTTTCCCAGGATAAACCACCAGCTAAAATCTACCCAGTCAAGGGCAGGTGATGATGAGAGATTTGTAACACAGTATATACCTCTTAAGGGCAAGAATATAAGTCAATTTCAGAGAGATCTCTGAACACTTGAAACGAACACTTGAAATGGTATGCAGACTCCTGGCAGAGGTATTCAATAAATATCTGTTGAATGAATATGTGAAAGCAAGAGTTCTTGGAGAAAAGAGCATGAGAAATAAATTCTCCCTATTCCTTAAACGTAACAGTGAGAAACAGATACTAGAGTAGTCTTTAAAACCTCTAATGACAGTATTGACTATGATTAGTATAAATTTCATAAGATTTGTTTTTCTTATAAATCAATAAATCTTTCTGGAAGGCAATTTGGTTATATGTATTAAATCCTTAAAACTGCTGTAGACTCAGTAATTTCCTTTTTGGAAATGTATTCATCATAACAATATTAGTAACAGCAACTTTCATGTAGCACTTACTATGTGCCAGTTATTGTTCTAAAGACAGGGTCACACAGCTATAAAGTTGAGAATCTGGGTAATGGGCCAGAATAATCAACCACAATGTATATCGACAAAATAAAATTTTTAAAAAAAAGTTGAGAATCTGGAACTTGAACACGGGCACCATAGTTCCAAAGCCTGTGCTCAGACAACTTTTGCTGTCACCTACGAGAATGTTCACTACAGCATTGCTAATAATGGGAAAACTTTAGAAACAAACTAAATGTCCATCAGTAGAGTGTAAGTTAAATGAACAATGGTAAATCCATTGATAGTACACAAAGCAGGAACTAAAAATCAAGTTTTAAAAATAACATGTTTGCATGGACAAACAAAACAGAATATTTCACTCAGTGGGGGAAAAAAAGGCACAAAACAGTGCATAGTGTAACTCCAGTCAAGTAAATGTTTCCTTTGAACAGTGAGATTTTAATTTTCTTCTTGGTGCTTTGTTATGTCTTCCAAATTCTTTAAATAAACTTGAATTACTCTTGTACTCAGAAAAAAATTAGTAATAACAAATTGCTCTCTAGAGCAGCACAGCCCATTTAAAATATAACGCAAGTCATACATATAATTTTAAGTGTTCTAGTAGCCACTTTAACAAAAGTAGAAAAAGGTGAAATTAATTTTTTAAATATTTCTTATATATCTAAAATATTACCATTTCAACATGTAATTAACATAAAAACATTATTAATAAAATATTTTACTTTTTCGTATTGTTTTCAAAGTCACTTTTAGCACATCTCAGTTGATATAGTCACATTTCAACTGCTCAATTGCCAAGTAGCTAATGGTTACTGTACTGGACAGCACAGTTCCAGATTCTTGGCAGAAGCTATACTTTCAGATCAAATGTGCCCAAACCATGACTCTAAAGCCCTCCACTAATGACCTCAACCTCCATGTAACCATCTCTCTCTGTGTCAAGCTGCTTTTTTTTTTAAAGAGAAAAGAGAGGTGATTGGCAAACATGAGTTTGAATCCACCCTCTAACACTAGCTGTGTGATTTTGGGCAGGTTAACTAACCTCTCTGTGCCTTATTTGACCTGTTCTGTAAATGAGGATAATGCCTGCTTTGAGTCATTGAGATAATGCATTAAAACACCTAATACATGGAAAGTATTTGATAACACAGATTGTTTTTTTTTTTTTAAAAGATGACCGGTAAGGGGATCTTAACCCTTGACTTGGTGTTATCA
>NW_007729815.1:62221-63951 GCF_000696425.1 Galeopterus variegatus | reverse complement strand
TATTTCCTTTATTCATATAATTAGTATTCTTAGATCTTTTTAAAATTGCTCACTCTAGCCCTAGGGGAAAATGATTTCAAAAGGTTAAATACATATGCTGATTCAAGATATGATTTCTCACACATCCAACCTGTATAATTTTGGATCATACAGCAATACAGAGTAATTCTGGAACCAACTCTTTGGCAATATTGTTTACAGAAAAAAGTACTATTATTACATACAGCCCAGGATTTTTATTTTACATCGCACATAAGTATATTTATGTAATACTTTTTCTTTAATATAAAAAAAAACGACCTTAATTTTTTTGGAAAATGACGAATTAAGAATATGGTAACTAAGAGACTCCCAATTGACTCAAAAGCTCAGAGCTAAAATTCAGAGCTTGAACACACCTTACAAAGAGTTGAGGTCTGAATTTCAGAAACTTTAGAAAACAGGATTTAAGCATCTAGTTTTCTGCTAATCTCTTGGGGGTATCACTATAATAAAAGAGGATTAAGAAATAATATCTGATAAAATTATTTGCCTCATCCAAAATGATCTAGGTGCCAATCCTGGGTGATCTTGAACAAATATTTAATTTCCCTGTGATTCAAACTTGTTGTCTATAAAAATGAGAATAAATATATATAGTTTCTAGGTTAAAACAAAGCAATTAAGTGACAAATGTGAAAATGCTAGAAAGAGTATCAATCAGTGCTAACACTTATTTTCTAGCAATTGTCTTCTTCAAATGGATACATTTTAAAAACAGCCTTTAATCATAGAGCCACTTTTTTTGCATAACTTTTAGCCATAGGGCTAATTATACATGACACAAATCTTACCAACAGAACTGTACTACTTAAGATTAAAAGAAACATGTAGAAATGATAGTTTTTCATAACTTTAAACCATAGGGCTAATTATACATAGCATAGAAATCTTACCAACAAAACTGCACTATTTTAGTTTAAAACAGACTTGAAGAAATGATACTAACAGTCAAGTCATACTTAAGGAAGCTAACAAAAAGGGAAATTGACGTGGATAAATGGACTTCCTTGGAAGAAGTTTATTTTGAAAAGGAACTAAAATACACATCCCAGATAGCCAGTGCTGCGAGATCCAAAAAGACAGAACGCCAATAAAGCGAAGGACTCAATGACACTGAATCACTATGGAGAGATTCAGTAAAATCCAGTTCTTCCTACTACTCCTCCGACACACAAAAAAACAACAAACAAGATCAGAAAACAACCAACACGCGAGGCACTGGGTGACCTGCCTGGAGCTCCTCAGAGTGGCTTCGTGGAGAGGGGACAGGAAGCTGAGGAATACTTAAAGAACAGAAGGGGGACTGAGGGTTTGGTAAGTGTGCACGATGCGGACCCTACCTTTCACAGACTTCCCAATACTGTGTAAGTGAGTGATAGAACTGTAGTTTTGGGCAACGGTCTTCAAAAACGCTTCCATGTCGTCCTGGTGGTGGTAGGTGAAATCCAGCGCAGCTACGGAAGGCAGCAGCAGCCCCAGCCAGAGGCACGCCAAGTCCATGCTCTAGAGACGAAGAAAGAAGAATGAAGCTGAGAACTGACGACGGCAGGCGGGGGCGTCAAGTTCCGTCTCAGCCCCCTAGTCCCAGGGTGTCCTGACACCAAGGCTCCCTGCTTCCTAAGGAAGGAAAAACTGGAAGCGACACCTCCACGAGTTAGCAGCGCACCCGGCGACCGAGAGCGCGGGCA
>NW_007729815.1:57555-60734 GCF_000696425.1 Galeopterus variegatus | reverse complement strand
TGATGTAGATCTGTACTTACTCACTTGGAAAGATAAATTGTTCAGTAGTAAAAAGCAGATAATGAAAGAAAAATGAGGAGCAGTATCCCATGTAGGTAAAGCAAACAAAAAATTATTCCTAGCAAAAAATTTCAAAGGTTACAAACATGCTGAGTGGTAATCCCTGGGTTACAGTGTTTTAATTTTACGTTTTTTATATCTTTCTTTTTTTTTTCTGAAAAAAAATTTTCAATAAACACGTGTTGCTTCTTTTAATCAGAAAAACAATGAAGGCATTTTGATCTGAAAGGAAAGCATAGCAAAAAAGCACAGAAGCATTAGACATGAATAGTTCTGAGTGAAGACAAGATCTAAAATGTCCTTGGAGTGAATTTCAGAAGAGGAGTTAAAGGTTCCTGGAAATGGGATATTCAAGAGTTGGATTGGTCCTGCTTTAAGACCCTGAGGTTCGCTGACATAGTAGCAGGAATTGAACAGAGGGAGAAACTACAGCCGGGGGCTGAATACCTCAACGGATGTCAACAATACTGAGTATAACTAGACTTTGTGACTTTCCAACTTTTTTTTCTCAGAAGTGTCACAAGAAAATATGAACAAGATAAAAAAAAATTTAAACCTATGAATTTCACTTACTCGTAAACAACCATTCTGAAAACACGTTTAGGTATTATTAATCAGTCTGCTAATGTCACACATTTGTTTCTGATATTTCACTATTACACACAGCACATTCCTAAACAGCCTTAGAGCTAAATCTTTGAGCTAGATCTTATCTCCTCAGGATCAGTTCTTAGACTTGCGATTGCTAGGTAAAACAGCATGTATCTTTTTAAGACTTAAAATATTTAGCCAGGGCCGGCCGGTGGCGCACTGCTACAGTGCGCCGCTTGGGAGCGCGGGGCCCTCCCACCGAGGGTTCAGATCCCACATACAGACCGGTTCCCCCTCACTGGCTGAGCTAGGTGCGGGCGCAACACCGAGGGTTGCGATCCCGTTGCCGGACACGAAAAAAGACAAAAAGGAAAAAAAAATATTTAGCCAAATTATTCTTCTGTAAAATAACAGATATATAATTTTCAAACTAATTCTCATACAAATACGGAGTAAGCACAGGCCAGGTTTTTATTTTAACTCACTTAATGAGGAAACCAGTGGGATAACAAGGTTGGTTTAAAGAAATATATGAGAAATTATCTATGTATTTATCTATCTATAATCAGTATTTTATATATAAAATCACTGTTGCATATATATCAGTGCAAGAAAAAAGAGAATACTGAAATCATTCTAAATTATTGCTGAATTAGATACAAACCTGATTAATGTCCTACAGGACAATAAACTATAACCTTTCGTGCTATCATCTTTACAGAGCAGAAATCATTTTCATCTGTGCAGGACAAAACTTATTTATTTCTCTATTGGACAAAAATATTAGCAAAAGTCTTATCAATTTTCTACACGTTAAATCTCAATTTACGGTTGTAAAATATGCAAATCGATGATAACTAGCAAGTCAAAGTTCAATTCACTTTGGATCAAATGACCCTTAGGTGGGCTTGTTAGATAATGCCCTAGCATGAAAACAAAGGCTTAAGCAGTCATATTTTTGCCTTCCAAGTTTTGAATAACTTTTTCTCACCAAAGGTCATCCCAATTTCCAGTTCTTACTGACGATATATGTATGAATGTACCTGTTTGGCCTTCACCATCACCTGTCTCTTTTTTTTAATGTTTGTCAGTTACATAGATGAAAAATAGAATCTCATAATTTTAAGTTGTACATCCTTTATTATTAATGTGACTGAACACTTCTCTCATATGATTACTGGCCATTTGTTCCTCTTTTTAAAAAGCCTACTTATATCTTTTGCTCATTTTTCTAGTGATGTATTCATCTTTTTCTTTTTGATTCATAGTTTTTTAGTATATTCTTATTACATAAAGTTCATTATTAAATTATGTATTAACCTTTCAGTTCTTCAATATTTTTATTTTTACATTTACTTTTTTGTTTAAATTTTTAAGATTAATTTATTTTTTAGAATAGTTTTAGGTTTGCAGAAAAATTGAGTGGAAAGTACAGAGTTCCCATATACCCCTTTCCCGCCCCCACCCTTATACACAGTTTCCTGTTATTAACATCTTGCATTAGTGTGGTACATTGGTTACAATTAATGATCCAATTTTTTTTTTTTTTTGGGTCCATTTTGAGACCGGCCGCACTGCGCTCAGCCAGTGAGCGCTGTGAGCGCACCGGTCACCTCTATATAGGATCTGAACCCGTGGCAGGAGCACTGCTTTGCTACCAGCGCTGCACTCTCCCGAGTGCACCACGGGGTCGTCCCAATGATCCAATATTGAGACATTGTTATTAACTAAATCCATACTTTACATTAGGGTTAACTTTTTGTGTTATACATGCTATGGGTTTTGACAAATGTGTACTGACATGTATCCAACATTACCATACAGGGTCATATAGAGTACTGCCCTAAAAATCCCCTATTATGATGAATAGGTTCTCCACCTATTCACCCTTCTCTCCCTTCCCCATATTTATATTTTTAATCCACTAGGAATTTATTTTCATGTAGTGTGTGAGGTATGCTTTAACTGTGTGAAGACATTATTCCATTGAGACTCAGGATTCCATATCCTTGACTTCTGCCCACCAAAGGTTCTCCTTGAAAGGTATATGTCCAGAGCACCGGACCAGGCAGCACATCCTCCTTATTATCACCTGGGGCTTTGGTCTCCAAAACATAGAACTTAGCCATCTCCAATAGAACAGGGCTGGGGAACTTGGCACTCTGAGGTTCCTTTTGCTTAGGTAAGAGTTTTCAAGATGCTGAGACTCTTACCAGTTTTCACTGAAACAGGAACAGAATACTTTAATATTATATTGGAATTGGGTTGCAAGCCATCCTTTCTTGGAAAAGACTGCCCTTTATTCTGAAATCATGCCCTTCTTACAACTTTTCTTCAACTCCCCTAATCTGTCTCCCCCCTGCTCCTGGCCAGCACCATGCTACTTCCTGTTTCTAAGAGTTGGACTACCTTAGATACCAAATATAAGTGGAATCATGCAGTATTTGTCTTTTTGTGACTGGCTTATTTCACTGAGTATAATGTTGTAGCATGTGACACGATTTCCTTCTTTTTTAAGGCCTAATAAT
>NW_007729815.1:37286-56593 GCF_000696425.1 Galeopterus variegatus | reverse complement strand
TTTTTTTTTTTTTTTTTTTTTTTTTTTTTTTTTTTTTTTTTTTTTTTTTGTGACTGGCTGGTATGGGAATCTGAATCCATGACCTTGGTGTTATGAGGCTATGCTCTAACCAACTGAGTTTAACCACCAGCCTATCTTTCTTTCTCAAGATTGTTTTGGCTATTCAGGGTACTTTGAGATTCCATATGAATTTAAAAAAATTTTTTTTTCCTTTTCCTGCAAGAAATACCATTGGGATTTTGATAGGGATTGCACTGAATATGTAGATTGCTTTGGCTAATGTGTACACTTTAACAATATTAAGTCTTTCAATCCATGAACATGGGATGTCTTTCCTTTTATTTGTACTCTCTTACATCTTTTTGTTGTTGTTAACATGCTTGTGTGAGTGTGTGTGTATGTATGAGAGAGTTTTAATAACTGTTATAATACTTGGTAGTTGTCTTTTTAAAAGTCCACATTTAATAAAATGTTGACAAACCCTATGTCTGTTTTCTATTTTGGAGACTGAGTGGGTGAGGTGGTTATTTTATTTGATTATTACATTCCAATGTCAGGAACACATTGGCCTAGATTTTAGAGGGAAATGAAACGTACTGAAAGCAGTTCAGTGGCCCTCTGACTCTTCTTAGGCAAGTATAAACCTTTATAGATATTACCACTCTAACGTTAAGAAAATCTGAGTCTCAAGGTGCACTAAGGAAAAGTAAGGAGAAAGGGCATTTGTTCAAAAAAAGGGTGGTGGGGGGGACTGTTATTTATCTTCCTGATAAAGATTTATCTCCTAGAGAAAGTCAATATAATGAGTACTTAATATCTGGATACAGATAAGCCAAGTTTTTTTTTTGTTTTTGCTTTGGTGGCTGGACGTTATGAGGACCTGAACCCTTGACCTTGGTGTTATAACACTGTGCTCTAACCAACTGAACTAACCAGCCATCGCCCAGATATGCAAAGTTTAAATCCCAATTCCATCAGTGTCTAAGCATGGGAAACTTATTTAACACTCCCTCCTCCCCAACCCCAAACCTCAGTTTTCTCATCTATAAAATCTCATCTGCAAAATTAGGAAAATTACAGAACCTACCATATAGGGTTATTAAATGAAATAATATATGTAACAGCCAGGTATTGCTAACTTTTTTTATTTTTAAGTGTCTAAGCATGGGAAACTTATTTAACACTCCCTCCTCCCCAACCCCAAGCCTCAGTTTTCTCATCTATAAAATCTCATCTGCAAAATTAGGAAAATTACAGAACCTACCATATAGGGTTATTAAATGAAATAATATATGTAACAGCCAGGTATTGCTAACTTTTTTTAAAAGCCCCAGTTTCCACAATTTTGGTATAGGTAATCTCACTTAATTCTTACAACATGTTTGTGAGTTGGATGCTGTTATTATCTCTGTTTTACACATGAAGAATGTTGTGAGAGGCAGTTCACCATGAGCCCTGAGTGTCCCTGCATGTTCTTGTTGGGGATGACAAGGATACAAGGCCCTGACAGCCATTTTTTAGAGTTACATTTGCCATAAGCAGCCTTGATAGGAGGTAACATTTTCTTTTAGGGAAAAGAGTAAGCTGGCTTCTGCTTACTATAAAAGCAGTGAATTCCCAAGCTCAGTGTTTCTCAGCTACAATGCAAACCCACTGCATTTGCAGCATCCACCTGTGTCCCCCTTCCCCCACACTGCCTCCACAGGACTCGGGGTGAGGGGATCCAGAGTGAACAGGAAGCACATGCTGCTTGCTGTGCAATGAGTAATGTAGTTCTCCGCAATGAGTAATGCAGTTCTCTGACTCTGACCCAGGAGTCACGTCTTCTGCCAGCATCTATGAAGCAATAACTGGCTAACTTATTAGCTTGCAAGTAGGGTAAAATCTCAGACCCTGGCAAAGAAGTAGCTTGCTAATTTGCCAGTGTTCCTATAGATTCTAAGCTCTGCAAGATAAGGAACTTATCTGTCATCTTCACTCCTGTATGTTGAGGACAGAGCAGAGTCCCTGATGTACAGCAGGTGCTTAATAAATACTTGTTGAATGAATATGTCAGATGTTTTAAATGATTCTGAATATGTCAAATGTTTTAAATGATTCACATATGTACCTCATGCAATCCTTAAAGCAACCCTAGAAGGTAAGGATTATGATCCCCCTTTTTACACATGAGGAAAGCGAGGCTCAGAGAGCTTAAATAACTTATCCATTCTCACACAGCTAGAAAATAGTGCAGTGAGGATTGAAACCTAGTCTTGTCAAGCATTAAAGCCTGTTGCCCAGGAATAACTCACTCAACAAGCCAAGACATTTTTAAAAGTTCTTTTTTCTTTTTTTAAGGCAAGTTTCCTTGAAATTTCACATGTAGAATGCAATGCCTTGTACTAATGTTGTTCCATAATTCTTTCTATTGCCTGCTGCTTCCCATGTATCTGAGAGGGGCTGGGTATTCACCTTGAGCCTGACTCTCCCGGTACCTGCCTCAGTACTATATCTCCTCCAGACTGGTTCCCCCAAATAGGATCTATACCTTCACCCAAACTGGACTTGTCAATTCTTGATGAAAATAAAAGAAGGAAGTGACTCCACACTGGTGGAGAGTGGAAAGATTGCTATTCTTAGTCAGGGATATGGAAATTGTTAGTGAAAAGCTAGATCGTTTTCATTAAGGTCCAAGATTCTATCCTTTCCCTACACTATCACAGAGTAATATCTAAGCAGTGGGACCTGGAGATTTAGAGAACACAGTTCAACTCAAGCACTCTCTGCTTGAAACAAGAATTCTGTAGTCTGTGCTGTACATCTTTTAAAAATTTGTTCCTTTATTTTTTTATTAATAGACCTTGTCTTTTTACAATTGTCTTTTTTATAAGCATTTCTCCAAGAATTGTGACTGTTTTCTGTTTGTTATGCAAGCTGTCAAAATCCAAACAGAGTGATTCTTTATTTTGGATGTGCAACTGTCAATATGTTAGCATCCCTTGGGGGATTCATAAAGGATTTGTGTACACATTTGTATTCATGGCAAACTTCTGAATCCTAGAAGTTTTGATGGTACACAGAAAGCAAAAAAAAAAAAAAAGACTAAAAAACGTTAAGTCATCAAAAAACGTAACATACGAGTAATTCCTGGAGGAAGAGAACAATGTATAGCAGTGACAAAGTGCTCACTGTTACCACTGCTTCTGTCGTTCAGTACTGTATCACGTGGTAGTAAACCCATCTCTGCTCTCTCATTTTCATTCATTCATTCATTCACTCACCCAGTCATTCATTCCTTTCTCAATTATTTATTGCTTACTCTATTGCTCCAGGCACTGCATGAGCCCCTATGGTGTACAAATGTGAATGAGACAGGCCAAATCCCTGCCCTCATGTGGCTTACATTCTAGAAGAGCCAAAATTCTCCACTAGAGATTATCTCATATGTTCTAAGAAACCTATGTTTCTTGGGGGGCTGGCATAATATTACTTCCTGCCTCTGATGTCTTATCCTCAGTGGTTTGTACCACATTTTATACTATATAACATGACCTTAGCTCAACATTCAATCTACTGACAGTGAAGCAAAATTGTTAATCAAAAAAAGCAAAATAAAAGTTTGATCTGACATTCCAGTACGTCCTAACCCATCAGCTGAGACCCACTGTCAGAGAAAAATCTAAATAAATGGGAAATTTAATTTAGTTCAGGAAGATACCCCAAATTGAGTGGAGCATCACGTGTTATATTTTTCTGTTTCCCCCACGGCATCTAGGTCCAAGCTCAGTACATGCTTGCCCATTTATAAATGTTACTGTAGGAAGGATATAGCTCCAATAGATTATACATGATAACCCAAATAGTAAACTGCTAAAAGCACATATTAGAATCAATATNTGAAAAGCTAGATCGTTTTCATTAAGGTCCAAGATTCTATCCTTTCCCTACACTATCACAGAGTAATATCTAAGCAGTGGGACCTGGAGATTTAGAGAACACAGTTCAACTCAAGCACTCTCTGCTTGAAACAAGAATTCTGTAGTCTGTGCTGTACATCTTTTAAAAATTTGTTCCTTTATTTTTTTATTAATAGACCTTGTCTTTTTACAATTGTCTTTTTTATAAGCATTTCTCCAAGAATTGTGACTGTTTTCTGTTTGTTATGCAAGCTGTCAAAATCCAAACAGAGTGATTCTTTATTTTGGATGTGCAACTGTCAATATGTTAGCATCCCTTGGGGGATTCATAAAGGATTTGTGTACACATTTGTGTTCATGGCAAACTTCTGAATCCTAGAAGTTTTTTTTTTCCTTTTTGTCTTTTTTACTGACCGGTAACGGGATTGCAACCCTCGGTGTCGCGCCCGTACCGGGGACCAGCAACGGGATCGCAACCCTCGTTGTTGCGCCCGCACCGCGCTCAGCCAGTGAGCAGGAACCGGTCTCCACATGGGATCCGAACCCTCGGCGGGAGCGCCGCCATGCTCCCAAGCAGGGCACTCTCCAGTGCACCACCGGGCCGGCCCAATCCTAGAAGTTTTGATGGTACACAGAAAGCAAAAAAAAAAAAGACTAAAAAACTTTGTCATCAAAAAACATAACATACGAGTAGTTCCTGGAGGAAGAGAACAATGTATAGCAGTGACAAAGTGCTCACCGTTGCCACTGCTTCTGTCGTTCAGTACTGTATCACGTGGTAGTAAACCCATCTCTGCTCTCTCATTTTCATTCATTCATTCATTCACTCACCCAGTCATTCATTCTCTCATTCATTCCTTTATCAATTATTTATTGCTTACTCTATTGCTCCAGGCACTGCATGAGCCCCTATGGTGTACAACTGTGAATGAGACAGGCCAAATCCCTGCCCTCATGTGGCTTACATTCTAGAAGAGCCAAAATTCTCCACTAGAGATTATCTCATATGTTCTAAGAAACCTATGTTTCTTGGGGGGCTGGCATAATATTACTTCCTGCCTCTGATGTCTTATCCTCAGTGGTTTGTACCACATTTTATACTATATAACATGACCTTAGCACAACATTCAATCTACTGACAGTGAAGCAAAATTGTTAATCAAAAAAAGCAAAATAAAAGTTTGATCTGACATTCCAGTACGTCCTAACCCATCAGCTGAGACCCACTGTCAGAGAAAAATCTAAATAAATGGGAAATTTAATTTAGTTCAGGAAGATACCCCAAATTGAGTGAAGCATCACGTGTTATATTTTTCTGTTTCCCCCATGGCATCTAGGTCCAAGCTCAGTACATGCTTGCCCATTTATAAATGTTACTGTAGGAAGGATATAGCTCTAATAGATTATACATGATAACCCAAATAGTAAACTGCTAAAAGCACATATTAGAATCAATATTGAAATAATGATTAATTTCATTTTTGAAATAGATTTATACTAATGTCATGTTTTCAATTTCCAGCATCCTCACTTTCCAAACATCGCTAACAGCTGTTCCCCATCCCAAAGCAAACTCTCAAGGTCCAAAATAGAGTCTAACAAACAAACAAATAGGACCAAAACCTTTAAGGGCTTTGAGCTTTGCTGAGGTAGGCCTTTATTTAACTCCTATTGGGAATGATCTTCAGATTACAGATGGGTTATTTCAGTTTCACCTTTCTAGAATCAACAGAAACATTGAAACTTAGTTTTATGATTGTTCTCTTGAACTGTGGATTTTATTATCTGTCCATAATAGCTGGAATATAGGGATCAGATAAGTACCACTAACAATTTATTTTCCTTATAGTTATTTCAGTTTCACCTTTCTAGAATCAACAGAAACATTGAAACTTAGTTTTATGATTGTTCCCTTGAACTGTGGATTTTATTATCTGTCCATAATAGCTGGAATATAGGGATCAGATAAGTACCACTAACAATTTATTTTCCTTATACTGAAAGTGTTCACTACTTTATGACCTTAAGTTATCATTTTCTAGGAAAGATGGAAGAGGGGTGAGAAGTATCTGTGGGGTAGGGATTTAGGAAGGCCTTAGGGAGATGAGAATTTTTGAAGTAACAGGCTGCCACAAAAAGGAATCCCAAAATATTCAGGATATAAAATCAATGAATTATTGATTGAGCCCACCAGATAACACATTATTTTGTTTCTAGTGGCTGTCTTTTAGGGTAGATAAGGAATTGGGAAGGCTTTGGGGTTTTTTGGAGGAGAGGAAGTCTCTCTATCCCATTCACCCTCTCTCTTGAGCTCCAGAATTGGGTTTGGAAATGCAAGGAAGTATTTTATTTCCAACCTGAACGAAGCTTGGTTTTCTGGTGTGCAGCAGCAGGGTTGGGAGCAAAGAGCCTTAGTGATAAGGCTCTAGGCATCTCAGTAATAGGAGGAATTGCAGTGAGGGCCGTTCAGTAAGGCCTGGGAAGCCTGGAGTTGCTCCAGAAGGAAAAAGGTCTTGTTAGACTCCCACGTCTTTTGGTTCAAGGATCATTTGCTACCACAAAACTCAGTAAGTGTGCTAATGTATACTCGTTTTATGGCCAAATGTGATGCTCTAACCTTGGAACCATTGCTCCATAGCCAGAGGCTGGCTGGAGGTAGAGGTAAAAGTACCCATTTCTTGGTGCTCCACAGTTGTTTGTGGGCGCAGACATTTCTTTCGCTAAATGGTAAGCTTTCTGAGGGTAAGAAATACACCTTATGGATTACTTTGTCCCCCATAAGGCCTAGTAGAAGCCATTCTGGTTGTTACAAGTACAGGTTCCGGAGTCAAATAGATAAAGGTTCAAATCCTGAGAGCCAGACATAACTATGGGATTGGCGTGTAGGTCTGTAATAAGGTATTCACCCCTTCCCACCTATATGACCTTCACCTCTACTCTATATTATGGCCTGAATTCCTGTAAGTATCAGCTTCCTCCTTCAGAAAGGGAATAATTGATGGCATCTACCTCATAAGGATGCTGTGAGGGTTAAAGAAGATTGTTCATGTAAAGCACTCAAGAGTGTGCCTGGCATTCAGTGTTGCTATCAGCAATGGAGGTTGTGCAGTAGGAGCTCAAGAAAAGTGTATTATGTTGTTGAATTATTGAGCCTGCTGCTGGTGCACAGTCAAGAAAACACAGTAGAGACACAGCAGCTGAGATTTCAGAGAAGGCTGGCTGCAGGACCACACGCCCAGGGGCTCAGAAAACGGCACCAGGACCTGGTTTCTTTCATTTCGTGTCCTGCTTTGCCTTCACTGGGTTAGCTCCATTCTCAAACAGAATCTCCTCTCCAGAGTCCAGACCTGAAAGAGTCTGCTTCCATCGAAGTCAAATCAAAGTTCCAGAGCTGGGTTCTGTTGGCCTGGATTGGGCTGATGAGTCACGTGCTATGCCCAGACCGATCGCTGTGGCCGGGGCATGCAGCGCACTCACTGGCTTGGGCCTCGTTCACGTGCTCACTCCTAGAGTGAGGAGGAGACAGCTGCTCCTGACCAGATGGACTAAGAGTGGAGGAGGACTGGCTCCTCAGAGGGAAACTGAGGTGCATGTTCTGGAGGAAGGTGAATAACTAGTGTGTAGAGAAGGCAGGCGCCTGTTACAACCCTGTAGACTTTCACTATCCCAAACTCTTGATTGCCACGCGCTGAGGGCATGTTCCTTTTCAATTACCTGCCAGTTCTGGAGGACATACAGAACCGCCTTGGGAGAGCAATTCACTGGGGACAGCCACTCCAAGTTTAGTTTTTTGGGGGCCCAGAAAATCCAGATATGAGATCAAATAACTGACTTATGTATGCCCCTCCTCCTTCAGAATTACAGGAAGCAGTTGGCAAAATAATTACTGTAGCCATTAATATACTACACAGTGCTGTACATTAATATTATAAATATTGGATTTTAAGAAATGGAAATCTTACTTGTAACTTACTTGTAACAGTAAAGCAACTAGGAAAGGGAGTGAGGTAGATTTACACTGTGTTGATTTAGCAAAGTTGGAACTGGGTTGCCCAGAACTCCTTTCCCTGCATAGCCATGGGCTGATTGGGCCACAGAGACACTTTGTGCAGGATTTGGAAGGTGGGCATGAAGCGCCTGTTCTTTTTATGCTCAGAAGGCCAAGCAGGGCACCCGAGCTGTTGCAGCTCACACACACTGTCGCTTTTCTGTTGGCTCACCTGGTTGGTGTGGGGCAGTGGCTGGGATCACCTGCTCCTCCAGATCTTGCCAGACCGCTCCTTCAGCTTCTGTAACCCCAGGCCAGGTGTGTGTTTGCTCCTGACAAAGGTCCCTATTGCTCCTGGAAGTTACCCTCACATGGAAGTTGGAGGCTTGGAGGCAGAAAGATGCCCACGTGAGTTCCAGTGTGTCCTGGAGGGTTCTAGCTCATCCCCACAGGCTTCAGTTTGTCCTTTCTTTCTTCCACTTCATGTTCATCTTTCCTTGCCAACTACCTTCCCTGCAGACTGCAGACCCCAGCACTGGATGCAGAAGCAACACCCTTCCATAGACGATTTCACAAACTCCCACGATTGCGTAAGTTCTGATCCTTAAAATAAACCCCTTACTCTATGTCACTCCTAGTGTTTCTGCTTTTCAGACAGAGCTCTGACTGGCACAGGAGTTAAACATACAGACTTTAAAGTCTGACAGCCCAGCTGTACCATTTCCAACTGCATAACCTGGGGCAACTTAACCTCTCTGAGCCTTACTTTCCTCGTCTGTTAAGTGTGAATATGAATTCTTTCCTTCTAGGATTGTGTTATATCCTTCTAGGATATAAGAAGTGAAAATCACTTAACAATGCCCGACCTTCAAGAGCATTCAACAACTTTTTTTGGCTGCCAGGTTTGGGGGATACAATGGACAGCAAGGCAAGCAAGTGCCTGTCTGATCCTGCCTAGGGTTCAGCAGGGCACAGGCAGGTTCACAAGAGCATGGTGGTGCAGAGCGGTGGGTATTCCCACGAGGCAAGGAAAGACTAGGACAGGAGGATCGGCTTCATCGTGGTGGCGAGTGGGGGAGACGGGTATGTCAGGGAAGAATTCCCAGAAGAAGTGGCATTTAAACTGAGTTCCAAAGACAGGTGGCAGTCTTCTGTCATTCTAGGAAGAGGGCACCGTGTGTGCAAACTAAGAGGCGGGAGAGAGCCTGATGGTTCTCATGCTTCTTAGGGTTCATATGCCAAATGCCAAATGCTGGCCATGCCAGCTCTGCACTGATGTGTCTTCTGTCCCATGCAGGGGACAAAGGGTAGAGATGGGAAGTAGACAGAGCCCAGCAGAGCAGAGAGCAACTCGGGTCCAGGAGGCCTAATCAGAAGCCCATTAGACGGGCTGTGAGAGTGCCCCAGACTGGGAGTGGAAATATGAAATTATTTTAAGACTGTGTTCTAGCAAGTAAATGTGACTTTGTAGGAAGAGGAAGAGTAGGAAGAAAGGAGCCAGAGCCATGAGTTCCACAACGAGCCAGTGAAGGCTGTGGGGGAACCACATGCAGCGACAAGGAAGCCAGAGTCCCGTGGGCTGGCGTTTGCTGAGCGGGAGCATCCTCGGTCCTCTCCAGGACACGTGTGCCCCTCATAGCTACAGCATTCGAGGCTATGTGGGGGCCGGAAGGTCTTCAGATCCAAGTGATACTGAGTGTGTACCTTCTTGAAACATCAATGTCACTCAAAGATTGCTTTTTGGAAGAAAAGCCTATCTTATCTTGAAAATGTATCCAAGAAATATATTATGGAACTGAATGCAAATATCGTGTTTTTGGTTTTTTTATGATAAAATATGAGCCTTCAGAGAAATGCCTCAGTTGGAGAGAGCTGCATCCTCAGACCCAGCTAATCAGCCCAAGGTCCCTTTGTTCTGACATTGGAAGGACTTGGGAAGAGAAGGTCAAGAAGCACCAGTTTAAGGCCCAGTGAGAGGCAGGCCTGAGCTCGCTTCTCCCTGAAGGCACCAGCCAGCTCCCCCCTCCAGGCCAGCTCCCCACTCCAGGACTGGCTACACAATTTGTGGGGCCCAGGGCAAAATGAAATTATTGAGAATTTCAAGTCAGTGACAGCAGAGCATTAAAACAATCAGGGGGCCCTTGTGAGCACAGGACCCCGAGTAACTGTGCAGGTCCCACACCTGGGAGGCTGGCTCTTCCCACCTCTCCTCTGCCTCTTCCCAGCACAGATTTGGGACATTTCTGAGACACAATCAGGGGGCCCTTGTGAGCACAGGACCCCGAGTAACTGTGCAGGTCCCACACCTGGGAAGCTGGCTCTTCCCACCTCTCCTCTGCCTCTTCCCAGCACAGATTTGGGACATTTCTGAGACAGAGTACCAGCTGAAGAGAGAAGAGAGAGAGACTTTGTTCTGTGTGTCCTAATTATAGTCTTTTCATGCCTCCCACAGAGTCTCTGCCTTCTCCAAATTATTGGGAAGAGGGTGGACGGGGCAAGGTTCCAGGAAGCTTCCACCTTGTCAAGGCACCTGCAGCTGTCCTTGGTGCCTGCCTGAGCTTCCCCATGAAAGGGAGCAGGGAGGGAAACCCCTGGGGCTGACCGTGTGCACCTCCTCTGTGCTACAGGTGGAGCAGAAGAGCATGAGCATGAGGCTGCTGCCTATGTTATGTCCTGGTCTATCTGCATGATTCTGGCTGAGGTTGAAGGGCAGATTATCTTCATCCAAAATTTACAGGTGACCTAACCAAAACCATTATTTCTCAAGAAGATAATGTCACACAAGGTACCAGCTCACAGAAAACAGTTATCTCTGTAAGTTATCCCTGTGGGATCCATCCCAGCACATTCATACACGTTGCTCCTACAGATTATTCAGCTCAGTTAGATAATGAACTCAAGGCAGTACACTTCATGTGACTGGGTAACAAAGAGCTTCCTTCAGCGTGTATGTCTTTTCTCTTTAAGCAGAAATGGGAAAAGAACCTGAGGCTCGCCTTTTGTGGTTAAAAATCTTATAGAAACATTTCTTTCCTGTTTCCATGCCTGGAATATCTTTCCTTCTAGCTCTCCTGTTAGAATTCTACGTAGCCTTCAAGGCCTATTTCAGAAGCCACCATCTTTTTAATAATCTTTCCTCTCCTGTTAGAATTCTACGTAGCCTTCAAGGCCTATTTCAGAAGCCACCATCTTTTTAATCTTTTCTGGCAGTCCTACTCCTATATCCCTTTGTTTATCTTTGTCCTATTTATTTTGTAACATATTCGAAGGTGTTTAATAATTTATTGAATACTACTATGTGCCAAATATATTTATCCTTCTTTATTTTGAATTCATTTGTGTATTCACAAATCTTGACTTGAGGACCTTCTACGTCCAGATGTTGGGTTACAGTGGTAATCCAGACAGACTCACTCCCCACCCTTATCGCGGTGACAGCCTGGTGGTAGAGAGAATTCTTGTTGGCTTTTTGAAGACAGGGACTGCTTGTGACTCATCTTTATGTCTCCTTCAGCAGTGAGCACAGTCTCTCCCCCATGCTATCTGCTCAATAAAAACATTTGTTGAAATAAATGGAATATGACACAATTCCAGTAGCTCTTTGTGATGAGCAAAATCAAAGTCTGTCACAATTCTAGACAAATGTTTTGCTAGTTGTGGGATTTATCATAGTATGAATACCTTAACCACAGAAGTCATTGCCATGTGTATGGTAGCTTTGTTAGCATTACAGCATAGAAATTCATCAGGCATGAGTTAGTGCAGCCAGGTTCTCTGTTTTTGTTAGGCTTTTTACAATTGCTTTTATTAGTTATTCCTTCGTGATGTCTTGGAGAGCTACCCCATAAAACTATCAATGCTGGTTATTTAGGAGCTCTTCCATGGCATTTCAAGATTTATGAGCTATGTAGGTGGCAATGAAAACTTCACAGCATTTTTTTGGTTGTGTATTTTCTGTGTGCCACATTGTTTAGAAAAGATTAAAAACCTTTAAGAACACCGTCTGCTCCTGATCCAGCCCCGCTCTGGGGATACTGGCCAAGCTGGAAGAGTACGGCATCTATTCCTTCAGTCCCTCACTCTGCACCCATCTCTCTGAAACTGCCCTGTCAAGGTTGCCATAGACCTCCAAAGGCTGCCCATCTGTCTGGCTCTTATGCAGCCTCCCTTCAGTACTGGGTACGGTTCACGCTCCCTCCCCTTGAAGGTCACAGAGTACCCTCTCTGGGCATCTGAGAGCCAGTAGTTTTTATCCTCAATGGCTCTGCCTTTCCAGGGTTCTGCGTGACCTCTCTGCTGGTCTGCTAAGTGACAGTGTTCTTGACCCCCTCCCCTTCTGCCTCTACCCCCTCTCTTTGGATAATCTCATCCCCACAGCTTTAAATTCCATTTACATGCTAGCAATTCCAGATTTAAATTTTTATCTTGATGTCTGCTCGGTGCCTGTGACTTACACATCTAAATGCTCACTTGACATTTCTACTTGATATCTAATAAACATCTCAAACTCAACATTTTTAAAAAGTGTGATTTTCCCCTCAAAACCTGTTCCATCCATTTCCTCCCACCCCCAGCTTTTCCATCGCAGGACACCTGTGTGCACACATTCAGTTACTCAAACCAAAACCCCAGGAGTCATCTTTGACTTTTCTCTTTCCCTTCCTCTCCCACTCCCATATGCAGTACATCAGAAAGTTCTGTTGATTCAGTCTCCAGGGTATGTCCTGATTCTGTCTGCTGCTGACCTCCACTGGTGTCAACCTAGGCCAAACCACCATCATCTCTGTCCTAATTCCCTCTCTCCCTTCTCTCTGGCACCTATATTGTCACAACTGAAATGCCAGAGGGTTGTTTTAAAACAAGCAGAACATGTCACTCTCACCCGAATGGCTTCTGATCACACTCAGAATCAAGAAGAATAACAAAATAAAAATAATAAAAAAAGAAAAAC
Source organism: Galeopterus variegatus (assembly GCF_000696425.1). Classification (NCBI taxonomy): domain Eukaryota; kingdom Metazoa; phylum Chordata; class Mammalia; order Dermoptera; family Cynocephalidae; genus Galeopterus; species Galeopterus variegatus. Next base: position 43,755 of record NW_007729815.1, on the reverse strand, counting down.
CGCAACAACAACACAAAAACAAAACACACTCAGAATCAAACCCAAAGCCTCTTCCTGGCCTTTAAGGCCCACCTGAACTGGCCTCCCCACCTCTCCAGTGTCACCTCCCTTGGTAATAGTTTATCCAAGACAACACAGACCCTGAACACACACTGCTGTCTCTCATCTGAGGGCCTTTGCACTAGCTCTACCCTGTGCCAGACACGTTCTTCTAGAGTGTCCCACGTCTGCTTTCTTCTTATCACTCAGGTTTCAACTTCAATGGCACCTCCTCAAAGAGATGACACTCAGCTTCTCTGACCACTCAGCTGTAGTCCCAGCCTGCACGCCAGTGTCATTTCTTGCCCATTACCATGTTTTATCTTCATCATAGCACTTATGACTAAATATTTTATTATTTGTTTATATCCCCCACCCCTTATCCCTAGAACGTAAGCTTCTTAAGAATAAGGACCTGATCATCTTGTTGTATCCTCAGCACTGACAGCAGTTGCTGGCACAGGGTAGGCCCTCAGTACATGTTTGATGATTGAATAAATGAACGAATGAGTATCTTTTAGAAAGAGCCAGTCCTGTCCATAGAATCAGAGGTGTTTTTAAATCCCAATTGCCTAATCAGAAATTCAACTTTTAGACATTCTATTGGCCAATGCCTTAAAATATCATTGTTACTGTGAAAAATATTACCTAAAGGAGAATAGAGGTCTTGTGCTACCCTGCTAATACTCTAATTCATGATAATACGAGACTGAGTTAGTTTTTAGATTATTTTCATCTTGGGAATCAGAAAAAGTGGGACCAAGGACAAGTAAATTATAATGGAAGTGTGAAAGAGAGAATGTAAAAAGTTGGCTACCCAGGGGCACCACCCAATCAAGGTAGATACGGATGGAACAACATGCGGAAGGAGAAGGTTTTTCCCTGGGAGGCCAAAACTGGAGAGACAGTGAAAAGGGGGGTTTCTAGTACTTTCCACGTGCTAACATTGTGTTGGGTGCCTTGGGGATAAGGAAGATATGAAACACAAGCTCTGGACCTCAGAACCTTCTGAGAAACCTGACTCTGTGGTGATTTCTGGTAAGGATGATCATGTTTAATAAACAGGGCACAAACATTTTAGCTCTGCTATATCCCAGTCTTCTCTCCCAATGTCAGTTTATTTTTTTACAAGCAAAAATCAGGTAGCTTCATGGTTTTCAAAATTCACTAAAACATACACATGTAAAAGCAAATGTTTCTCTGCTGATTTGGACCACTCTGGTGAGAATTCTCAGATAGAGACACAAATACATTCTTTGTTCATTTCCATGACAGCCTTTTTATGACTTTTGAGACCTAGTCTTAATCAGTAAAAGTAAAAATTCATGTTTCTGATAGGTGTTGGCCTTGTAAAATGAAAGGAGGAATCACATTTTCTATAACTTGTGAATGGACAAGTGATTCGTTCTTTGACTCAGGATGGAAACATTTATTTTGGGCACTCGTTTCTCCTTTTTTGCATTAGCTTCACATGTATTTCTCAATAAGATGTAGACATTGGATGGGCTTCATTCACGAGGAAACACCAAGATAAGTGGACTAACGTCCAACTATTCAAAACTTGTAAATATTTATAAGAAAATTATATCCATCTTTGTGGGGATTTTTCTCTGAAGCTTGGATGTAACTATTGTGTGCTCTAGCTTCTCTTTAAATGGTGGATTCCAGTGTTAGTATTGTAATTCTATATGGCAAAATCAGTACAAAAGTTTTGTATAAAATAGCTACGTTGAATCTTGAATAAGCAAGACAATGCTTCTTCTTTACTTTTGTAACCCATCCCCCTGCTGAGCCTAGAACATCACGTTTTGGAATCAGTGACCTAAGTCCCAGACAAGCTAGATAATTTGCAGTGCCAAGTGCAAAGTGGTAATATGGTTCCCCTTGTTACAAAATTATTAAGAATTTCAATATGGCAACAGCAGACCAAGCACGGGTCCGTTCTAAGCGTGGGGCCCTATGAGACTGCACACGTCTCAAGCCCAGCAAGCTGGCCCCGCCTAAATCCTTATTTTAGACCCTTTTAGTATGCCTTGTTCAGGTGAGTTAACCATTCTGAACCTACCTTTCCCAATCTCCAGAACAGGTAAAACAAATAACACATTTTCAATTAATCATGCTGATTACCTGTAACAACTGAGGGAGGAAATCAAATTATTTATATAAGTAGGATCTCTCAGTAAGAGAAAATAAAATTTCAAAACAACTTTCTAATGCAAGGGTTTCTTCTGCCAAGGGTCTTCTCATTTAAACTTGGAAGTCTTTCGGCAGGTGCTTCAGAATCACTTCCGAATATTAGTCCCAAATATTTCCAAATACTTACTAGCCCATGCCAGTATTTTAATGCTTCCCCTCTAGTCTGGTGGTTCCCATGCTTGGCAGATTATCAGAAATACCTGGGTCCACCGCAGATCTATGTAATCAGAATCTCCGGAGCCTAGGTTCCCACTGGGAAAGTAAACAGAAAAAAATAAAACCAATAACTAAAACATCCTTTTTTGCTTACTTGCTTGACTTCTTTACTATACCCAGTCAGGCAGGAGAAAGGCTATGCAACTCGGTTTTGGGAATCATCATCCTCAGTAAAAGTTAGGAAAGTTTGTTAATGTCAAATTACTGGGTTGATTCAGCCATTCCCAAATAGAATGCTCAGGGACAACAGTCAGGAGGGTTGTTGTACAAACGTTAGATGGATGGAAGAGTCGTGGAAAAAGAATGAAAATACATAGAGTTAAAAAAAATTTATTCTATATTTTTTATTTTAGAAACAGCTGTATAAGCTGGAAAGCCATCACAAGTATACCTAAATCAGCAATTTTTTTTTTTTTTTTGGTGGCTGACTGGTGCAGGGATCTGAACCCGTGACCTTGGTGTTATAACACCCACTGTAACCAACCGAGCTAACAGGCTAGCTGCAAAATTTTAAATATTTGATTATTTTAAATGTTTAAAGTGTTTCATGGTCTTTTTCAGTAGATTTTTTAAAATTTTGGTAAAATACACATAAAATTTACCATCATAACCATTTTTAAGTCTATAGTTCAGTAGTATTAAGTATATTCACACGGTTGTGCAACCAAGCTCCAGAACTTGTTATTCTTGCAAAACTGACTCTATACCTATTAAACTACAACTCCCCATTTCCTCTTCCCCCAGCTGCTAGCAACCACCATTCTGCTTTCTGTCTCCATGAAATCTGACTACTCTGGACAACTCCTACAGGTAATGTCCACAAGGTTTATTAGTGTTGTAGTATATGTCAAATTTTTCTTTCTTTTTTAAGGCTGAATAATTGTACATTGCATGCATGTACCTCTGCAGGGGAGGAAAAAATTTTTTCCTCTACCCTTTCAGGTTCAGTATCTGGGGCCCTGTAAATTAGACTGACAAAAAACAGATTAACAAAAGAAAAGGTTTACTATTACATACGTATACAGAGACCTTCGTAGAAAAGTGAGACTCAGAAGCAGTTAGGCCTAAGAGGTTATATAGCATTTTAACAAAGAGTGATAAATTATAGAGATATGACAAAATAAGGAAAAAGGGGGTGGGTGCTAGCAGTGGTAAATGGTGGGAAGGGAAATACTTGGGGAAGCTAATGGAAGAAAAGAGTGGTTTAGTAAGGTTTGTCATGTATACGAGGGTATTTCAAAAAGTTCCTGGAAAAATGGAATTAAAAGATAATATGACTCTTTCCACGAACTTTTTGAAGTACCCTCATATTACTCTCAGTGAGGTCTTCGTGCTGGTAAGAGTCTAGAGTCCTCTCCAGTAATGAAGAGTCCTGGTGATTAAAGAATTGTTCTCGTCTTCCAGGTAAGGAAGAAAGAGACATCTTTACAAAGGGAAATTCATGTTTTGCTTTTGGCCAGACAGGAGGAGGGCAAAGAGCTTTGTCTGCTGTTTCTTAATCGCCTTCAGCTCAACATAATCCTTATGCCAAAGTGGCATATTTTGGGGTGGCGTATTCTGTTCCCCATCACCACATTTTGTATATCCATGAATCCATTAATGGACACTCGGGTTGCTAGTCTTTTGTTGTATATTCCCAAAAGGACTTATCAAGACATTCTTTTGAAATGTGCAGTACTCTCCCCAAAAGAAATTCCACTGAATAAAATTTCTCCATTGTTGCCAACAGCAGATTGTGTTTTGGTTGTCAGGTTAAAAAAACAAAAAACAAGTCAAACCGTCGTTAGGTAAATGATCAGCTATTGTTTGAGAAAGGTGTCATCATTTATCTGAGAGTCCCAGGCCTCCCATCTGTAACTGCTGGCTAAATAGTCATCTTGACTTGTCTTTGCAACACATCTGCAGTATGGTAGCATGGAACCAAAGAATTAATGAAAGGCTCAGCAAAGAAGGACTTGACTTTGAAGACGATTTTTCTTGCTAATATGTCTTCACAGAGAAATGAAGTTCATTATACTCAAATGGAATCTTTATGTACTTGTGATAGAGTTAAGGAAATCCATGAACTTTCCATAAGCAGCCTGAATGTGCTGTGTTAAGTAAGGGACTCAGACTTCCAGTCACTTCCTTTTCTTCCTTTTCCCTCCAGCTCATCCCCCTTGATCAGAAATACATATGACTTCAGGAGTCAGTGACTTCAGTGCGGCTTCCGTTTGCCTTGTGTAAGGGAAATACGTAAGAGCTGTCCTGTGTAAGGCAGGTCCTGTCCTAAATAAGAGAAGATGTGGCTCATTTGAGGAAGAAGGACAAGAAAGAAAGAGAGGGGATGTCTCAGATCAGAGATCCACATGGACCATGTTATAGAATTGAGGTAAGAGACAAACATATCTTAACATTTGAGTGGAGAAATGAGACTAACAGAGATCAGCCAGACTGTTGAAGGGAACTGGCAGAAGTTGGAAGCTATATTAGTCTATTTCTGTTGCTGATAACAAAATACCTGGAATTGGGTAATTTCTAAGAAAACAAAATTTATTGCTTACAGTTTAAGAGGCTGGGAAGCCCAAAGTCCAGGGAACACATCTGGTGAGGGTTTTGGTGGTGGCGCGACAGTGACCCAGGGGTCTCACATGGCAGAAAATGTTAGAGGGGAGAGAGGGGAGAAAGAGGAGACAGGGGAAAGAGGGAGAGAGAGGGAGGGGGAGGGAGAGATCCTCACGCACTCTCCTTTTTAAAGCCCTCAGAACCACACCCCGTGACCATCACTATTAATCCATTCACTACTGCATGGTCCTACAATCTAATCACCTCTTCAAGGCCCCACCTTTCAATTACCATAATAGGATCTCCTACCCTCAACTATTACATCAGGGATTAAGCCTCAATGAGGTTGGGGGGCATCCACTCTATGCCAGAAGCATAGAATGGGAAGCCATAGTACTGATAATCAGCTTTTTGCTTCTATGTTTTGAGCTGAGATAAGTTGGACACGGGTTTGCTCCCATGAGTCTACAAAGCAATGTAGAAAAGTCGGTAATAAGTGTGCTGAATGCTAATGGGTAATATTCTGAGCTCTGCCGCTTCCCTGCATGTGTGTTGGTGGAGAAGTGAGTGGGCATCATGGGGAATGTCACTGTGATGGGAAAAACAGCAACATTTAGATCTACCAATTTTTAGGGGCTTTTCTCCAGCTGAAGCTATGAATACTTTCACCTCATAGCCAAGTGTCCTTATGCAAGTTCCTAGACTTTAAGTAGTGAGAGATTCTGGCTAAATAATCTAGTGGACTTTTAGTTCAAATGGGACCTCTGCGAAAGAGATCTTAGGACCAGATCTGAGAAAAGGTTGAGGCTGTGCAGAAACATCCCCAGGCAAATCATTAAGTAGATGGTTTTTTTTTTTTTTTTTTTTTTTTTTTAAATTTTTATTTTGTCAATATACACTGTATATGATTATTATGGCCCATCACCGACACCTCCCTCCCTCCTCCCTCTCTCCCCTCCCCCCCAAGAATGTCTTTTCCGTTTGCTTGTTGTAGTAACTTCATGAAAGTATAGTTGTTATATCTTCTTCCCCGCCCCCCCCCCCCGGTTTTTTTTTTTTTGTGTGTGTGTGTGTGTGTGTGTATGTGAGTGAATTGATTTGTTTTTTGTTTTTTGTTTTTTTTTAGCTCCCAGCAATGAGTGAGAACATGTGGAATTTCTTTTTCTCTGCCTGACTCGTTTCACTCAGTATTATTCTTTCAAGGTCCATCCATGTTGTTGCAAATGGCAGTATTTCATTTGTTTTTATAGCTGAGTAGTATTCCATTGTGTAGATATACCACATTTTCTGTATCCACTCATCCGATGATGGACATTTGGGTTGATTCCAGCTCTTGGCTATTGTGAAGAGTGCTGCAATGAACATTGGGAAACAGGTATACCTTCGACTTGATGATTTCCATTCCTTTGGGTATATTCCCAGTAGTGGGATAGCTGGATCGTATGGTAGATCTATCAGGAATTGAACTAACTAA
>NW_007729815.1:25985-36338 GCF_000696425.1 Galeopterus variegatus | reverse complement strand
GGACTCTCTCTTCAGCAAAGGGTGCTGGGATAATTGGATATCCATTTGCAGGAGATTGAAACTAGACCCATATCTCTCACCATGTACTAAAATCAACTCAAAATGGATCAAGGATTTAAATATACACCTCGAAACAATAAAACTTATTAAAGAAAATATAGGAGAAACCCTTCAGCAAATAGGGCTGGGCACAGACTTCATGAATATGACCCCAAAAGCATGGGCAACCAAAGGAAAAATAAACAAATGGGACTATATCAAACTAAATAGCTTTTGCACAGCAAAAGAAACAATTAACAGAGCTAAAAGACAGCCAACAGAGTGGGAGAAAATATTTGCAAAATACATATCTGACAAAGGACTAATATCCAGAATATATAAGGAACTCAAACAACTTTACAAGAAAAAAACAAGCAACCCAATCAAAAAATGGGCAAAAGAGCTAAGCAGGCATTTCTCTAAAGAAGATATACAAATGGCCAACAGTCATATGAAAAAATGCTCAACATCACTCAGCATCCGGGAAATGCAAATCAAAACCACATTGAGATACCATCTCACCCCAGTTAGGATGGCAAAAATCCAAAAGACGCTGAAAGATAAATGCTGGCGTGGTTGCGGAGAAAAAGGAACTCTCATACATTGTTGGTAAGTAGATGGTTTTTCGTTTGTTTTTTTACTTCCTCTGTCCTCCCCAGAGATTTGGAAACTTGGTTATCAGCAGTGACGAGCTACCCTCCTCAAACTCACAAATAGTTCTCTAAATACAGATAATAAAAAGTTTTCGTAATGCTATCATGTAATTACTGTAACTATCAAAGCGCTGCAAGAATGTTGTACAAATGTAAGGAGTCAAATATTTAAACCAAAGCCCTTCTCCTCCCACTGTGAATATAGGTTCAGGCTTTAGCTAAATGCTTAGCTTAGCATTTAATGTCTTACCATGGGCCTCTTATTTAGTAGGATCTAAAAGCACATCAAAAAGAAGACAAGTGTTTATGAAGGCAGCTGGAGCTCTTCTCTCTTACTGGATCTCAAAGCAATGAGCTTCCCTGGATTTCATTGGCTTTAGCTATGTGACAGGATGTATATTCATAATTTAAAATAGAAATATACACTTGGAACTGGTTTCCCATTAGATCAAATTCATTAATGAAAGAAGGAAAAGGTACTTTTTCTCCTTTACTCTCCCAGGAAGGCAGGCAGGCTTTTGTGTTCTGGAGTTCTGGGTTCTCTTACCTCTGTGAGTTTCAGACCATCCCCTGCCCCACTCCAGACCACTGGGTGGCTGAGGCTACAGCCCCTTGAAGACTGGAGGTTTATTTTCTGGAAAGAGTAAAACAGAGGGTCTCTGGAGTGGGAGATGCCAAGCACCATTGGAGGAATGGTACCTCTGCTTGCATAGATGATGCAGAAACTCCCAGACCTCTCTCCCACTCAGCTCCCAGAATCTGTTTGTCAGATCTTACCCTACAAGGCAGGAGATTGGAAGGCTCTTCTCTGGAAAATTTCTGACGAGCCCAAGGGGAAATACTTTAAAATAATAATATGGGGATTAGGGCTGGGAAGGAAGAGAGTCAACAGATGGTCCACCCATCACCCTGGACCTAGAGTGAAGATCAAAATTCATAAGCCTCTCACTGAATTGAAACTTTAACCTTCAAAGATGAAATAAGACATTTTAGTCCCTCAACAATAACAAAAAAAATGAATAAACCTTAAGCTGGCCAATTAGCTCATTTGGGAGAGCAGTGGTGCTGATAACACCAAGGTAAAGGGTTCAGATCCCGGTGCCTGCCAGCCACCCAAAAGGAAAAAAAAAAAATTAATAAGCCTCATCCTTGAACCTCCAATCAGGTTTTTAGTCTCCCACCCTTACTTGGGAGCATTAGTAAGGAAAATAGACAAAAATGACTGTCCTCCATGAGTTTACTTTCTAATGGGGTGGGGGGGGGGGACAGAGGGCAGCAGAAAATAAATATATAGTGTGTTAGAGAGTGATAAATGTTTTTGATAAAAATTGGGTGGTGGTGCTGGTTATGAAATGTCATTTTGGGAGAGTATTGCATTAGTGGATGGAATTTGGATCTGGGAGGGAGATACCATGTATTTATTCAACCCGCCCTCTTCACCAGGAAGCTTCCCATCTGAATACTTTCAGTCCCTGAAACTAACCTGATGGTTACGCCCTTTAGACCTTTGCCGTATTCAGTTTCCTTGATCTGAAACACTGGACTCCTCTACTCCACCTTGTGTGCTAACTTCTGTGGAAGAATGAGGTTTGGGGTTGTGCTTAAAATTAATTGGGTTAGGGGCCGGCCCAGTGGCGCACTGGATAGTGTGCCGCTTGGGAAGCGCGGCAGCGCTCCCGCCCGAGGGTTCGGATCCCACATACAGACCGGCTCCCGCTCACTGGCTGAGCGAGGCGTGGGAGCAACACCGAGGGTTGCAGTCCCGTTTCCGGTCCCCGGTCGGGTACGGGGGCAACACTGAGGGTTGCGATCCGTTGCCGGACACGGAAAAAAAGACAAAAGACAAAAAAAAAAAAAAAAATTAATTGGGTTAGGTTAGTCTCATCTATTTATTTTTATTTGCAAAAACTATGCAAGGAGGGGGCCAGCCCGGTGGCGCACTGGATAAGTGCGCGGCTTGGGAAGCGCAGCGGCGCTCCCGTCCGAGGGTTCGGATCCCACATACAGACCGGTTCCCGCTCACTGGCTGAGCGAGGCGTGGGAGCAACACCGAGGGTTGCAGTCCCGTTGCCGGTCCCCGGTCGGGTACGGGGGCAACACTGAGGGTTGCGATCCGTTGCCAGACACGGAAAAAGACAAAAAGACAAAAAAAAAAAAAAAAAAACTATGCAAGGAGGAAAACGCTTCAGATATTTTCCTTATGCCAGGAAAAATCCAGTCTTTCACACTGGTTGAGTTCATTATAACAGCATCAGTAAGGTCTTTGTGGTTAATTATCACAAGGTTGGTGAGCAAGTTTAACCTAGTATGACAAACACAGTCTACAACCTCAAGTGAACAAACACGATTCCTAACAACATCCTACCTGTAGAATGCAGTTCTGCAGTACAAACATTCGTAGTCTCCAGCTTATAAATCAACAGCCCTTCAATCTGCAAAAACATACCTCTGAAAATTACAGGAACAATCATTGCCCTTCTTAGTAAGTAGAGAGAAACCTAACTCTGATTACAAGATACAGAATGACTAGAGATATAACTTAAATTTAATGGTAACAGGTGTGTAAACATTCTCTCACTTCCTCCTGTATTTTTTAAATCAGAGGGTATTGACTAACCCAGTGCAGTTAAAAGCACGTGTGTCACAACTCATAATTTCTCATAAAGCACCATTGAAACACCTATGGTCTCAACCGCAATTTAAAATGAAGATGCGTCCAAAAATTTGGAACTTAAAATAATTGAATGTCACCCTCTCTATCTCAGTTCGGTCATTAAAGCCTTCTCTAATCTCCCAGGAAGGGAACTGCAACCTGTACCCCCCACTCTGTACTTACATACAGTGGAATTGTCTATTTCCTTTTTTGTACACCCCAGGAGACTGGACACTTCTGACAGCAGGAACTAAGTTTTTCTTTTTCTCAGTTCTATCTCCAGGGCCCCTGTGGGGAAAATAGGATAATTTAGTGTAAACAAGTTGTGTGTGGGTGCAGTTAGTGCGCATGTGCGCCGGTGTATCTTTTTAGTTAATTGCTTTTGTGTGTGTTCAACAGTTAGTTAGCAGAGCTGGCCGGCAGAGCTCCCATCTAAGGACAGAATATGTTTACTTTGCTGGCAGCCGTTCAGTTTCAGTTTTTTTGCCTGGACTTTGCCGGTAGCAGTTGAGTTTCTGAGTTTCTTCTTTGTACTGCCCAGTTCCTAGACGTGAATGTGCTGAATAAAGACTACTCCTACTTCAACCAAGGCTCCAAGGACCATTTTGCCAGTTACCTAGCTCGTGGACCTGCGTGTGAAGGGTTTGTGAACGGGCTTGAGGGGCCTGTGAGCTCCAGACCCAGCCCTAGCTCGACATCCTGGTAACAGTAGCCAGCTCTCAGCAGGCACAAAATAAATATTTGTTGAGTAAGTGACTAAATACAAAAATAAAAAGTGAAATATGATGATAGGTAATTAAATAGCTTGTATATTTTTAATTTCAGCAATTGTTAACTATTATTTATTACAATGTTCATTTAACTTAAAATAACATTTAAAATGCTAGATTTGAAAATTAAATGTTGGTCTCCACTCAAATGCCACTTTCTCAGTGATGCCTTCTTTGACCTATCTGTATAAAACTGTGCCTGAGTCACTTGCCCTTCCTTTATCCTCCTTTTCTTGGTGCTTACAGAACCACTTGACACTGTACCATGTATTTCGTCTTTCTTCCTGACCTATGGAAGCTCTGTGACAGCAGGGATTTCAGTTTATTACCACTGTATCCTCAGTGCCTAGAACCATGCCTAGCACGTGGTAACAGCAAATGAATAATCCTCTTTAAAACAAATTTAAGTTATTAAAGGCTAGTGTTAATGGAGAGTAATTGTTGCGGTAAGGATAGAATTAATTCAGGATTTTTTTTTTCATGAGAAGAGCACCAGCTGTATCTAAAGTCCAGTGCTTTTTAAGAAAAATTGAAACATAATTGTACATGTCGTGGAGTACAGAGTTGAATATCAATACCTGTATGTAATATGTGATGCTCAAATCAGGATAATTAGTGTGTTCTACATTATACAATGTAATCATTTTTCATGGCCCATTACTACTCCTCGCTAACACCCCCCCACCCTTTCCCACCTCTGGTAACCTCAGTTCTGTTCTCCCCTTTTGAAAGTTCAGCATATTATTGTGATTGTTGTTTGTTTTTTTCTGTTTATGTTTTGGCTCCCACTTATGAGCGAGGACATGCAGTATTCCTCTTTTTGTGCCTGGCTTATTTTGCTTAACATACTTTCTCCAAGTTCATCCATGTTGCTGTGAATGGCAGAATTTCATTCTTTTTTCATGGCAAAGTAGTATTCCATTGTGTATATATACCACAGGATATTTTCCTTATCCAGTCTTCTGTGGATGGCAAAGTCCGGTGCTTTTTGAACCTATTTGCATCCCATGGTAGGGGTGCATTTTACATAGCATCCTGGCACATCCATTTGAAGTAAAACTTACATGTAATGCTCTTTTCTTGTTTTGTTTTGCCCCCTTTCTTTTCCCTTCTATTTCATTTAAAAAAAAAAAAGCCAGTATGACCCACTTAATTGATTTCATGACTCACTAATAGGTCATGACTAACAGTTTGAAAAATACTAATTTAAGGTGTTTTTACTTAATAAAATACCCAACTCGTGAAAATAAAATGACTGCCTTCACAATGGAAGTACAAGTATGTCCTGAAATTTTCATGATGGCTCTGCTGATGGCTGAAAATAGAACAGGAATTAGTTTCAGCTTATTTTATTTTTTAGGTCTGTTGGACACAATACAATCTAATTTTTTCCTAAACAATTTTGCTTATTCAGTGTTGTTCATAAAGGAATTTTATGCTGTGTAAATAAAATTTCTAAAGTGATGGCCCAACATATTAGCTAAAATTACTTTAATGGCTCATTTAGGAAAAAAGAAAGGAAATTTAAAAGTGCTTATGTTTGAAGTATCAGCATAAATGAAAAATGTCTTTGGCAATAAGTGGTTTTAACAAATTTGTAGGACATTATGTTTCTTAGATATCTTAAAATTTTTCCTCATTTTATGATAAAGTAGCACTTTAGATGAAAGATGATTTTAGACTGAGTTTTGATATGAGATTATAGAATATGTTTTCTAGGAGTGAAAAAAATTGTGTCATCGTCATAGCTAATCATCATAGTAGTTAATGTTTATTATTATTGAAAAGGAAATGGTCCAGGCAAAAAACATGTGTGTGTAACAATACACAAAAGAGGAAATGCATATGGCTAAATAACATATGGAAAAGTATTTAATCTCACTGTAAATAAACATACAAATTAATACAACAGTGAACAAAATTTTTGACCTATCAAAATACCAAATATTTTTTTAAAATTTTGTATCTATTCATTTATTTATTTATTTTGTCGTTTTTGTGACCGGTAAGGGGATGCAGCCCTTGGCTTGGTGTCGCCCGCACCACACTCAGCCAGTGAGCGCACCGGCCATCCTTATATAGGATCCGAACCCGCGGCGGGAGTGATGCTGCACTCCCGAGCGTCGCACTCACCTGAGTGCGCCACGGGGCTGGCCCTCTATTCATTTTTTTAAATGAGACACCCGATATGAGTGAGTACAAGGTAGTGGCTCTTCATACATTGCTGGTGGGGAGGAGCATTGCTACAACCCTTTTAGAAAATAATTTTGCAATGTAGCCTTAAAAATGGTTATTATGGTAATTCCACTTCTGGGAATTTATCCTAAGGGCATCATCTGACATTTGGAAAATATTTTATTCACAAAGTTAGTAATCATAATATTATTTATCATCTCAAAAAACTGGAAATAAGGTTTATACCATAATTGCATAATCACATCTTGGAGTAGTATTTTGCCATTAAGATGAGGTCCACAAGAGTTTTCAATATTATGAAGTGATATATACTGTTGTAATATTAAGTGAAGAAAGAGGACACAAAATATCTGTAGAGAATTGGTCCATCTTTTTTTTTCCCCCCTCAAAAGATGACCAGTAAGGGGATCTTAACCCTTGACTTGGTGTTGTCAGCACCACGCTCACCCATTGAGCTAACCAGCCATCCCTATATGGGATCCAAACCCGTGGCCTTGGTGTTATCAGCACCGCACTCTCCCGAGTGAGCCACGGCTGGCCCGAGAATTGATCCATCTTATTAAATTTCCCATATGACAGACAACGTGCTAAAGAATGTTCTATCTCAGTGCATCCCTTCAAAACCTCTCGTCTAGTTCTTTCAACTCCTAGATGTATAAAATGTTTTCCAGATTAATTCAGAAACAGTGAAATCGTAACATTTCTTGAGGTAGAGGTCTAGAACTCGAGACATGAACTATGAAACTCTTTCAAGAATCAATTTTTACTCTTGGAAATGTCATTATTTTAAGAGAGAAAGAAATTGGCCTTGTTTTCACCAATCAGTTCTTTTTTGGAATATGTCAAGTTGAAGCAAATGCTTTGGGGAGTGGTTGACAGACTCTTTTTCTGGACTCTAAATTCTGGAAAGCAGACAAATGGATGAGGTTCTGGGCAGCATCTATCTAGAGGGGAGAAAATGGATGACCTAGGTGACTTAACCAGCCACAACTACAGATGAGGATGTCCATTGCGAATCTGCAAGCATCATCTTCCTCATCCAGTGTCTCTTGCCCCAAGATACACTCACAACTCCAGGCTTTATGCTGTTTGTGTGTGACTTCTTCCCTTAAAAGTTGTCTGGGTACACTAGTACTGATATAAAAATGTCCTCATGAGTAACTGCTTTATTCAGTAGTCCCAGCATAAATTACTGAGTTCCACCAGCTGTGGTTAGAGCCAGGTCTAAGCCTGGACCACTGCAGCCCAGCAGGTCCGTAGCATGACAAAAGGCACAGTGTTTATAGTAGCAACTCCAGCAACTAGACTCCGCTGCGCTAACAAAGTTGCAATTTAATGATGATATTTTTACCTTTAAAGGCACAGATAGCTAAGCAGCTGTTTTATTCTTAGAGAAATTCCATAGCAGGAATTGGAAGAAGTGTTTCCTGTTTTGCAACTAAAAATATGATTATTTTGGTTGAGAATTACCTACTATTGCAAATTTAATGTTAAAGAAAATCAGGATTGTTTGATTTTATTATATTTCTTGTTGAAGGTATGTCTTTGATAAGAGAATTATATGATGAACATTAATTATGTGTTAAGGGCCAAATCTGAATTTTTTTTTTTCTGAAATGAGACTGAAAATAAAAATGAAAGGAATTTATTACATAAAAGTCTAAAATGTTTAAAATTTATACTTTAATTACTGATACATACTCATTATGGATAAGTAAAAAGAAGATTTTATTCACCCATAAACCAGCAGGTAGAGATAAATGGGCTATAACCATTGTTAATATATTGGCACTTATCTGTCCATATGCTTTTTCTGTCATATATAAGCATATATGATATTTTGTTCTTTCTAAATGGGGCAATTCTAGTAAATTTTTAGTTACTAATATACTGTCAACATCTTTCCATGTCAATCAAATATAATTCTACAATATTATTTTTAATAGCTGCATATTCCACATTATGACTACACTGTAACATATTTAATTAAATTGCCCATTTTGGGATATTTATAAACCAATGTTTTTCAAACTGCAGTTCATGACCCTGAGTAGGATATGAAATAAATTTAAGGAGTCATGACTAGCAATCTTATTTATTATATTTTAAGTATGATAGCTTCATAATACGTTTTCTCAAATAATTGAAAAGACAAGTTCTTTAACCATATTCTTCTGATTTTTGTTATTGGTTATTCTGATAAGTTTAATCTTTCAGATGATGCTTTAAATTATTTTGAATAAGTCCAAGAAAAATGCTTTGGAAAATTTCACATTAAGTTTATAAATTAATTTGAGAATTGATACCATACAATAATGAATCTTTTTATCCAGAAATAAAGTATGTCTCTTCATTTAATTGTTTTCTTTTATGTCTCTGAGTAAAGTTGTAGCAGCTTCTTCATATAGGTGTTTAATATTTAGTTTGGCTGTTGCAAAAGTACTTCCATTATTTTTTTCCAATTCAACACAGCCATGTGTAAGAAAGACACGAATGTTTATACACGTATTTTGTCACTTTCTTCATATAGGTGTTTAATATTTAGTTTGGCTGTTGCAAAAGTACTTCCATTATTTTTTTACAATTCAACACAGCCATGTGTAAGAAAGACACGAATGTTTATACACGTATTTTGTCACCGAGTATATTGAATTCTACAAATATTTTCCCACCCAGGTTGTGTAGGTCAAATGAGAATGAAAGCTATGAGATGTCACTGGAAAGTCTTGCTCCTATCCCTCTTCCCTCCTCAATCACATAATATTTGAGTCATTTTCATTCTATTAATTATAAATGGCTGTTCTATGAAAACAGCAATAAGAGTGTAACCTAAGGACATCTGTATGACCAAATCTCCTTCTTGAAAGAGCAGAGTGAATTTCCAAGTAAACATGACTAAACAACACAGAACAGGACCCACCTGCAGTTGCTTTGTCCTTCACTCTTTTGTCAGCAGCTGCACATCCTGAAACCATGTGCGCTAAACAGGAAGAACAGAAAGGCCCCCCTTGGCTAGGTAAGCCCTGTTCCTGTGTTCTGACGCTGGTTGCTACCTGTGTAGACGTCATATTGAATGCTGTTATTGTCCTCGTTTTACAGACAAGAAAACTGGATCCAGGGAGATTCAACACTTCATCCACTCATAAGCTTATCATTCATTTACTTAGGCCCTCTTCTGTGGCTGAGAACGAAAGTTCCCATCCTCATGAAAGTTACATTTTAATCAGGCAGACATGCATAAACAAAGAATGTACCTTGTCCAAGGTCACGCAGCTGAACTTATAACCGAGGACTGGACTTCAGTCTGGCTGCAGAGCTTGTAGTTTGACCACTACATTATGCCATATGAGAGAAGAGAACACGGGTTCTGGAAAAGCTTACCTGGCATCTTTCGAAAAGCCTTAGAAAATGGCATGGCTTGGGTGAGTTGACCACAGTCCAGGGCAGTCATTTCGGACCACCTCATTCTGCAAGTTCTGCCCAGCAAGAGGCTATCTGACTCCCAGAGACAGTGACCACTCAGGATACCATTTTATGTGTTCTCCTTTACTGACCCTGCAGCCCACCTACCTACCCTGTGTTCTCTCCTTCACATGCTTGTTAGTGCAACTGTCAATTCAAATGAAGGTGTTAATGTTTGATAAAAGCTAACTGATTTTAGCAGAGCCCAATAATGAGGCTGATGCCAGGATGTTCACGTACATAGTAGACCAGTAGGCAGAAATTGTTGAGTGGAGTTAGACAAAAATTTTCAATATTTTCTAAATTACTGTTAGAAACAGGGCAGTTGGTTAGAAGTCTATCACCTGAAGCTACGCAGATTAACCTTTGCTTAATAAAATTCCATTTACCAGCCCTTATTATTCCTTTATTGATAAAACCAGGGCTCTTCTTGCTTTACAAACATTTGATATGTACAAATCTTTTCTGAATATCCAGAGTTAGTCGCCATTTACCAGTTTCAGGATTCATTTAGATTTTAATTTTTTTTTTTTGTCTTTTTCCATGTCCGGCAACGGATCGCAACCCTCAGTGTTGCCCC
>NW_007729815.1:23560-25325 GCF_000696425.1 Galeopterus variegatus | reverse complement strand
GGGAGCGCCGCCGCGCTTCCCAAGCGGCGCACTAGCGCAGTGCGCCACCAGGCCGGCCCTAGATTTTAATTTTTTAAGAATATACTTGTATTGTTTAACTCCATTGAAATATTTGAACTTAAGCAGGTTTTTATCTTAGTCCATTGTTTATTTGAGAACCCTAGAAACTTTATAAAGGATTTAAGTTGCTTTTGCACTGTTGGTAGTTTAAGTACAGGAAAAAAAATATTTTCTCTGCTATTAACTCAGCTTGATGTCAGAAGTTGTTAGTCCCTTGGAAATCGGCTTCAAATTTTCAGATTTAATTTTTTTTTTAATCTGTGAAAGCTAGGGAAGAAAGAGGAAACCCAGAGGGAAAAACACCCAGACGTCTTATAGCTTTTCTATTAGCACTGCACGGAAGTGTGGGTTATCCCTTTGCATCCTCTGCAATTAAGTGGTTTAGGCAAATTTGGTAAGCACACTTGCTATGGAAAACTTTACACGCCTCTTTAATTTTTTTTTTTTTTTAGTACATCATGTGAAATCTTTGCAAACACAAGGACCTTTTATTTATTGACAAAGGGAACAGTGATTCTAGACAAGCAGCTCTCTTGTCCTCAAAAATAAGAAAGAGAATCTGTTCCATATTTCAGTGCAGAGTAACCAGAATGAAAACTGCATATTATACATTATTTCTCCTTTATTTTGTGAATGCTTTCTATTAAACAGTGAAAATTATTTATGTAAACTCGCTCCTGCTTTCTGCAAATGAACTAAAAAAACCAGAAATATTCTTAAGTGGTTCAGGGTCAAGCATTACATTACTGACCAAATTGAACAAAGTATTAACTTACCTCTCCTGGGGAATTTGAGATAAAATAAACTGGTAGAATGATTTTCCTTCTTTTATACAGTGCTGTATGGACAGTTATGTATGCATCTGGCAACGTGAATCCTTCTGTGTGCTAGGCCATGTGCTAGGCCATGTGCTAGGCACTGGGGGTGCAAACATAAGTAAGACAGGCCCCCCTGTCCTGGAGCAGCTTATTTTCACAAAGCAGATAGGCAGGTAAACAAATAATTTCAAGGCTGGGAGACTCATGCTCTAATCAAGAACACTTGGCAGGCATGAGGGACTTTGTCACCCAGCAACCCAGAGCCAGCAAAGGAACAGACAATGCAAATCACAGCCAAACAATGTACTGATTTTAAATCTGTACTGATTCCAACCAACGCTGCACAGTCCCTTGGACAGTTATGATTCATTGCCTGTATGCATGGGTGGCCAAAGACCATGAGTGGGGTAATTTCGGGATCGTCTCCAACATAGGCAACTTCTATTTTAAAAGAGGCCTTCCTGGGGAAGTGCTCTATTCCTTTCTTTTTATAAGTTGGTCTGAGTGTCAGGATGGAGCCAGTGATCTGTGCCTTCAAAGAACACAGTGGATTCACCGTGAGTCTCCAATTAATAACTTATTTGGTCAGAGAAAAAAAAATTAGGAATAATAATTTATTGAGTGCCATCTCAGTACTTTCAGTTTATATGTCACCTCCTCAGAGAGTCCCTTAGAGACAGAGATGGATTTATGGTGAAACTAATTAAACACATTTCACAGTCCCTCACTTGCCGGGGTCCTTCCTAAGTCCTGGGAGGGACCCTAGTGATCTATCTATTCACATGCTTGAGAGTTTTTGTAAATGTTGCAAAAGTAAAATATTTTAACTGCCACCAGTTAAAATTTAAGGCTACTCCTTCTTTTTACTCCAATTTTCCCCCACTCAC
>NW_007729815.1:15163-22920 GCF_000696425.1 Galeopterus variegatus | reverse complement strand
ACTGCCACCAGTTAAAATTTAAGGCTACTCCTTCTTTTTACTCCAATTTTCCCCCACTCACGCGTCCTATCTTCAGGTGGCATTGAAGTAGACATTTTGGGGACCTGGAAAAGGGGATGTTGGTTGAGGGGTTCATTTAGTTTGAGTTGAGGGGAAATATTTAGGTGGTTTGCGGTCACTTCCTTGTATGGTTATGTTGTTGCTAGATACCCTGGTGCAGTAACGATTTCCTGGAATACTCTTAGCACTCACTGCTGATCATCTGTCGTCACACGGAGATATCTCAATATGAATGTGTCATACCCAGCACCAAAGTACAAGGGTAGCATGAGAGGAAAGTGAGCTTGCGATGTGTGGATTAGAGCTGGTCTATGGGGCATCTTCTCAAAGCTTATAGCTCACATATGAGACAAACTTAATAGAGGCTTTCCCAGACATGACCATAACCCTAAAAAGTCACAAGATCCTTACCAAATAACAAGTTGAGAAGCTGAAAGAAACATTTTAAAAAGTATCAATAACAAGGCCGGCCTGTGGCTCACTCGGGAGAGTGCGGTGCTGATAACACCAAGGCCACGGGTTCGGATCCTATGTAGGGATGGCCGGTTTGCTCACTAGCTGAGTGTGGTGCGGACAACACCAAGTCAAGGGTTGAGATCCCCTTACCGGTCATCTTTAAAAAAAAAAAAAAGTATCAATAACAAGGCCGGCCTGTGGCTCACTCGGGAGAGTGCGGTGCTGATAACACCAAGGCCACGGGCTCGGATCCTATGTAGGGATGGCCGGTTTGCTCACTAGCTGAGTGTGGTGCGGACAACACCAAGTCAAGGGTTGAGATCCCCTTACCGGTCATCTTTAAAAAAAAAAAAAAGTATCAATAACAAAAAAAGATTTAGTTTTAGTCTACCATTTTAGGGGAAATATTGAAATGTCCTCTAGTCTCTTATTACAATTTTGGCAGCTGGGATCGAACCCTGAACCTTGGTATTAGCAGCACTATGCTCTAACCACCTGAGCTAACCAGCCAGCCCCTGCTAGTCTCTTAATAAAAAGTGTGTTACTGAACCATTACTGTGTCAGGAAGTAACCAAAATATATATAGGCAAAAAATGTAAGAAAAAGTATTGTAGATGTGTGTCAGGGAAGTTAATTAATGTAAATATCATGTTGTTTTTTTTTCCTGGATTTTGTGATGTTTGAGTTATTTCTTGGCTTTTATTATTTGTAATTTTTTGTGATTTCTCATTTTGAATAATTTTTCGTGTTTGTAGTACTTTTGTATTCCTGATTTCATATTCTTTTACTTAAAAAAGGCCCCAACATTGTAAGCTTCAGATTTCACAAAATCTGAACCCACCTCCGTTTCACAGCCACCAGTCCAAAGTAATGGCACAGTCTCTCTCATGTCCCTGAATTTTCATTCTCTCCTAGAGCTCTCACTGACTTTTTGCCTTATGAATACACGTAGCAGATGTTGAGGTGTAGCCTGTACCCCCTTTGCCAGGCGGTGCGCCCACACCCCACATCCTGTGAGTGCTGCAGCTGACAATTCACACCTGTGACCTTCTCTGCACAGTAGCCCGTGACTAAGAAGCCACTTCACCTGGGAAACTACACCAACACCACCACCTTGGGGTGGCCAATGACTGACAGAAACGGGTACAAAAGCGACTTCCTCTTGCCTTCCAGTACAACTCTGGAGGTGTCACCTGCTCTTCAGAGCTCCAGGGAAGCCAAGACCAGGTGGTACCTGGGCATACTCCTGCTTGGCTCCTTCCCCTCCCCGATCCTGGTCCCCTCACCCTTTAAAGGTTTTTCCTGAAGAGAACACCCTTAGTAAATCATGTGTACCCACATCCTCATGTCAGGCCCTGACAGTGTATTTATTTGCTTATTTACTGTCTGCCCCCTCAGCAGAAAGTAAATCTCAAGAGAGCAGCAACCTGGTCTATTTCACTCGCTGCCACATTCCTTTGCCTGGTGCTTGGCTCTCACAATAACATGGGATGAGATAAATAAACATTGAATAAATAAACGAGTACATAAATTCCAGTCACTTTGGACATAATTTCTCTAATCCTCGTGAGAGCCCTGAGAGGTAGATGTTGTTTCCTTTCATACAAGTGGAGAATTGAGAAGCTGTGCTTTGGTGAAGTGGTTTGCTTCAGGCCACACCCCTCGTGAGTGCCTCGGCTGCAGCTGGCCCCCTCCTCTGACCCGAGGGAAGGATCCAGCATTTCCCCGTATCACCCTCACGCAGGTGTGGGTAGGGACCCCTCCCTGCACAGTGGAGGACGGGCCCTACGGATGATGAAAGGACAGTGGCACAGAGAATGATTCAGACACACTGCAGAGCCAGGACCCAGCCTGAGCCCTTTTCCTCACACCCCGTGCCTCCCTCCCAGGTTATCTCCCTGTGACAAGGAAAGCCACCCCCCCAACAGAAGTGCTCCAGGCAATCCCATAACACTGAGACTGGGCCACGTGTTGGCCAGATCTCCAGCAAAGAACACATCCCTCCTACATGTATCATGTAAGCTCCTTCCAGAGTCTCCATTCCCTGCTCTCACACTGACCTCTTCCCAGGGTAGCTGACAGAGGGTCATTCTCTTCAGGGGACTGCCCCACCCCCATGGGACCAACAACATAATCCCGTAATGTCTGGCAGTATATTTCCGAAATCTGTGTTATTCACCCTTAAGTAACTCTCTTTATCCCAACAACTAATCTATGAGTCACTACCCCAAGCTCTGTGTAGTGTTTTTCAGTTTCTTCTTAGGAAAGTCATGACATTCTCATTCATGACCACCTTCTTACAGAAGAGTAAACCAAAATGCATGCACTGAATATTTTATAGTCTGGTTGTCACGCAAGACAATAATGGGGTAACACAAAATTACACTGTAAGAAAGACAGGGAGTTAGAGTCTCATACAAGCCTGTACTTCCGTCTGAACCTTCCAAAGGCAAGGGCAAGTTGTTAGCTGGAGTTGTTGGGAAACCACAGAAGTGATGCATTTCCTCTTAGAGCTAGTTCACTTGACAGGGACACATGACCTGAAATGACAAGGACGAGCTCGGGGTGCTGGATCTCCACCAGCCACTGCGGTGGATAGGATTGGGCTTCCTCCTGCCGTTCTCTCTCTCCCTCTCCCTCCCTCTCCCTCTTCCTCTCTCTCGTGGCTGGCCAGCTCGGGTCCCCGAATCCCTGACCGTGGTGTCACGCCGCCACCCCCCTGTAACCAGCGGAGCTAACCAGCCACACTCCTCCCGCTGCTCTCTCAGCGCTCTCTCAACATCTAAATCTCCTTCCTGTCTTCCCTCTTCCTATTCTTCTCTTCTCTCTCTTTTCCCTCCCCTTTCTATTTATCTTACCCTTCTTTTCTCCCTTTTTCCTTTAGAATCTAAGATTTGGTCAGTTTGAGACATATATTCTGCTGTTGAGAGGCTGCAATTTATAAAAGAAAAAGGGCTCCCGAGTCACGTAGATTTGGATACAAACTCACGTTCGTGCCGCATGGGCAAGTTACATGGCCTCGCAAAACTCTGTGTCCTCATCTGTAGAAGTGAGGACACCAAACCTTCTAATCACGTTATTTGTAGGAAAAAATAAGATGATACATGTAAAGTGTCTGGCTCTGAGTAGATGTTTGTTTACTCCCTGCTTCCTTTTTCCTTGTTTGTTTTTGCGGTACTGTGCATAGAGAAGTCATTAAATAGATGCTTATTGTGTGAGTATTTGGAGTTCAATTTAGTAGTCCCTCAAATACTTGGAATGATTGAGATTGGGAGTGATTTAGTGATAATTACTATAACCCTTTTGTGTCAGGCACTGGGATCAGGGAAGTCCTTGTCATATACTATCTGATATAACTCTCCCCAAGTGCTTAAGTTAGGCATTATTTTTACTATCCAAGATACAGTCTTTATAACTCAGGGTCCACACTTCATTTTACAGATTACAACACCAAGGCTTAGAGGGGTTGAGTAATTTACATGAAGTCACAGAGTGGGATCTTGACTCCAGAACCAAAACCCTAAACCACGAGGTTAGACTGCAGAGTCATTTGTTTTTTATGATCCACTGCGGCCCCATAAGGGGCATGGAGCCCAGCAACTGGAAGATCAATTATTTTCTGAGGACAAAGTGAAATCATCCTATTTAAAGATAGTATACATGATGTGCAGTTATACAAATTGAAAGATTTGAGACAGAGCCACATTTCTCATAGGAAAGGACAAGTACTAAGGGGTGGACGGATTTGGAAATGTCAGGGGTTTGGGTAAGAAAATGTATTGAGAGAGACGTTCTAGGGCAGCCCAGAGATGGTGGGTAACAGAAAGGTCTCAGGGGGAATTTTATTAGGCTGTTTGCAGTTTAAGATGCAATATAAGCCTTCTCTTTGTCTTCCACAAAATCTCTGATAGGATCGACATTGTTCTCTGAAGTTTGGAGCAGATATGATATAGGTGAAGCACTGTTTTCAAAGCTGGAGGAGACTGCTCACAAGGACACATAAAATACCTGGGCTACACACAGATGAAGTCCAGATCATCTTTTCCTGGTTTCTTTTCCCACCATTTTCCTTCTCTTCTACATACATGGCCTTGTCTTCTGGTCTATGCCCATATTAATTCACCTTCTGCTACAAAATACATTATTAGGCTCTATCGGGGATCCAAATACAAATATAACAGGGGTCCTCTGGAGTTCATTGGAACCTCATGCATCCTTTGGATGAAGCAGAGTCAGGTAAATACAGGTTTTATCTCCTATATAATATAACCATTAAGGGCATTGGCATTTTGTTCATTGCAACACCACCAAACTAGTGTTGGACTATAACTGAGTACATCCAGTCAGTTTCTAACTGAACTGTTTTCTAACGAACAGATCACCAGTGAAATCTTTAAAAAAAACCAACTTGGTAAAATCCTAACAATGTGCTTCCTCATGTCTTAGTCTGTTTCTGTTGCTTATAACATAAATACCTGAAACTGGGTGATTTGTAAGAAAACAAAACTTATTACTTACGGTTTCAGAGACTGGAAATTCAAAAGTCCAGGGAACACATCTAGAGAGGGTCGTCTTTGGTAATGGCTTTACAGCAATGCAGGGGTCTCACATGGCAGGAAATGGCAGAGCAGAGCGAGAGAAACTCTCTCATGCTCTCATTTTAAAGCCCTCAGAATCACACCACTGACCACCGTTATTAATTCTTTCACTACGGCATGGTCCTACAATCTAATCACCTCTTCAAGGCCCTCCCTTTCAATTACCATAATAGGATTTCCCACACTTAACAGTTACAGTGGGGATTAAACTTCAGTGACGTTGGGGGGCATCCAGCCTACAGCACCCTTCTTACATAGAAACTGCTAATACAGCAGACTGTATATTACTGGCAGCAAAGTGAAATAGTGATCAGAGCAATGATTTTGAGTCATGTTTTAAAATGCCAGCAATTCCTGCAAAATAGACACCAATTGATAGAGGTTGGATATCCCGAGCTGTTTGGTAGGGATGAGTTACAGTGCTCTGGAAAATTTAGTACAGGCTTCTTAAACTTTAATGTGCATACAAATAACCTAGAGATCTTGTTGAAATGCAGATTCTGATTCAACAGGTCTAGGGGACAGCCTGAGATTCTGCACTTTTTTTTTTTTTTTGACCAGCAATGTGCTGTTTTTAAAATATGACTTTTATTGAGCCAGCCCCGTGGCTCACTCGGGAGAGTGCACGCTGGTAGCGCTGAGGCCGCAGGTTTGGATCCTATATAGGGATGGCCGGTGTGCTCACTGGCTGAGCGTGGTGCAGACCACACCGTGCCGAGGGTCGCAATCCTCTTACCAGTCAAAAAAAAAGGACATTTATTGCTTAGATGGTTTGATAAAGAACAGCTTTCTTTTCATTCTTAATTTGGAAGTTCTATACAACTGAATACAAACAGGCACAAAAAGTACCAAAGCAAAACTCATGATTCTCTGTTCATGTGGTACAAAACAGTTTTGTATATAACATGTAGCAGCAGATTCTGCATTTTCATAAGCTCTCAGGTAATGCCAGTGCTATTGGTTCAAGGACCACACTTTGAGTAGCAAGGGTTTAGTAACTGTTTCCTCTTTTGCATTTTCCGCAATTACTGAAAAAGGATAAGAGCAGAGCCTGTAGTTAAGAGTTCCCAAGTTGACATTTCCTATCTTTAGAAAGGGTCCAGGGACGGGGCCGGCCCAGTGGCGCACTGGATAAGTGCGCTGCTTGGGAAGTGCGGCGGCGCTCCCGCCCGAGGGCGAGGCGCAGGGGCAACACCGAGGGTTGCGATCCCGTTGCCGGTCCCCGGTCCTGTACGGGGGCAACACTGAGGGTTGCGATCCGTTGCCCGACACGACAAAAGACAAAAAAAAAAAAAAGAAAGGGTCCAGGGAAATTGCACTTTATTTACTTTCCAAATATTTGCTTTTCTGATCCCAAGATATTTCTCCATATATCTGTACAGTCTACACTTTTATCTATCCTAGGGCTCACACAATGATATTAAAGTAGTTTGTTTGTTTTGGGTGAATTGTGGTTTTAATATAGCAAACTCAAAGGAGTCAAAAGACATTAATGTTGACTCATCAGTCCTGATAGTGTTGTCATTGTTTATCAGTATGATAAGCCAGAGGTCTATTCCAGGGAGCTGTCGGTTCACCAAGTCTAAGCCGAGAAAGATATTTTCCACTTGAAATTTGAAGAAGACAGAACTAGGGTGCTGGGACAAAGTCTGTCAGAAGGCGTACTGAAATAATTTCTTTCAAGAAGTTAGATGGTTGGGCTGGCCGGTTAGCTCAGTTGGTTAGAGCACAGCCTTGTAACACCAAGGTCACAGGTTTGGATCCCCTATCAGCCGGCTGCCAAAAAAAAGAAGTTAGGTGGCAATAATATCTTATAGTTGTTTAACTATTTACAATTACAGAGCAGCTTCATCTGAGTTTTGTCATTTGATCTTCATTTTTAAAAAAAGGCAGCACCCCACCTTTTTGAAAATTTTTAAAACAGGAAGAAACAAGGGCCAAGACATAAAGTGATTTGTTCAAAATCACCTGCTAGCATGGAGCTGGGACTGGAACAGAGGTCTTCTAGTCTCCTCCTCTTCCTATAACTACTTTACCACCTTTATCAAGTGATGGTTTCCCCTATGCCTTCCTGAGTAGACATCAATAAGTGACCCCAGAATTCTTATCCACTGAGCTCTTAGCTTCATAATGTTCCCAACTCTGCACCCCAGAAAGCTAGAAAGCCACTACCAAGGAATTTGAACCTGGTGTAGAAAAGAAACTTATTACCTTCCTAGTTCTTCCCATGAGAACTGACTACAAAAAGAATTGCTTGCTCTGGAGATCTGTAAAAGGATAAACATTCATTTTTCGGGTCTGGTCAAGGATTCTTCACACAGAGGCAAAGAATGACTCTGGAGGTCTGTTCCAACCTTGGAATTTCATGAAGTTAACCTCATAGTTATTATTTTTCCATGCTTTGCCCTGAAGTTACAGTGAGAGAATACATATGCTGAGGTAGGCAGGATTCTAAGATGGGTTCCATGATCCCTGTCCCCTGGTGTTTGCACTCCATGTATAGAACTTCCAAATTAAGAATTAAAAGAAAGCTTCTCGCCCTTGAGTTTAGGACCTATTTCTAGTCAATAGAATATAACAAAGTGAAGGGATTTTGTAGATGTAGTTAAGGTCCCAGACTCTCTCTCCATCGTTAGATTTGAA
>NW_007729815.1:12396-14302 GCF_000696425.1 Galeopterus variegatus | reverse complement strand
GTGAAGGGATTTTGTAGATGTAGTTAAGGTCCCAGACTCTCTCTCCATCGTTAGATTTGAAGAAATATATTGCCCTGTTGTGAGAGAACAAAGAAGGCCACATGGCAAGGAACTTCAGGTAGGCTTTAGAGCTGAGAGCAGGCTCTGGCCACAGCCAGCAAGAAAACAGGGACCTCAGTCCTACAACCACAAGGAGACGAATTCTGCCAGCAACCTGTGGGAGCTTGGAAGCGGATCTTTCCCCAGTTGTGCACTCCAGATAAAGATGAAGCCTGGTGTACACCATGCTCGCAACCTTGTGAGACCCAAGCAGAGGATGCAGTTAAGCCATGTCCAGATTCCTGACCTGTAGACACTATGAGATAATAAAAGTGTGCTGTTTTAAGCTGCTAAATTTGTGATAATTTGTTATGCAATGGTAGAAAACTAGCTTGCATGAGTTATATTGCATCTTGAATTATTAAATCTTAATCTTGGTTCTGTTCCTCAACTATGGATCTATTTACCGATTCAAAATGCAAGTTAATGCTCACCTAGACTTAATTTTGTCTGAACTTGAGAACAAAGTGAAGCCCAACAGGGCCATTAAGGTGGCAGAATTCTTCTACAGAACAGAGGGAAGAAGTCGTTTCATCCCATTCCTGCACACGCCCACATTTCTGAATGATACTGTAGTCTAGCTGACAGTTAGCTATGACATCAGTACAAACCACAGAACAATCCCTACATTTTGCCATGATTTTCCAACTTTTACCAAGAACCATCATAGCAAAAAGCCACCTAATGATATACATTCTGGGCAGTCTTGCTTGAAAGTCCTGTTGGAGTGGGCAGTTAAACTTGATTTAGTTTTTTGGTAATTAAGACTGAATGCTAGGGCCGGCCTGTGGCACACTCGGGAGAGTGCAGTGTTGATAACACCAAGGCCGCGGGTTCAGATCCTATATAGGGATGGCCGGTTCGCTCACTGGGTGAGCGTGGTGCTGACAANCAACACCAAGTCAAGGGTTAAGATCCCCTTACCGGTCATCTTTAAAAAAAAAAAGACTGAATTCTAGGTTTTCTTTAGTGAGACTTTCCAGCACAACTTAGGCTTATGGAGTCCATCCATTCATTTAATCATTTAGTGTTGACCATGGGGCCACACACAGTCCTGTGAAGTGAGAATACAAGAATAGTTAAGATAAGGTAATCGCCCTTAAGTTATTGTGGGAGAAGACAGGCAAGTAAACCAATAGTCACAATGCAATATGAATGAAAAGGGCTATGGATAAGTGAGAATCAAGAGTTTGAGAGAAAAACTTATCCCCAAATGTCACTATACTGAAGTTTATTGCTTACCTGTCTCTCCGCAGAGGCTGTGAAGGTAGCTACCTCTTCTTGCTATTACTATTCTTTATATCCCAGATATTTAGCAATGTCTACACATAGTAGATGCTCAATGCTGTATTTTACTGAAACCAAGACACTATTAATTAAGATCATATTATTTTATGGCCCACCAAAAAGAGAACAATGCTGCTAATTAAACTACGACATGCCAGAAATCATAAACAAATTCTGATTTCAGAAATATTCAAACGTGGGGGAAAATGCTCATCTTAGAACTTATTTATAGTAAGTAATCACTAAACTATTTTATTGAATTTCTAGAGGGATTATGAAAGTAACAAAATAGAGATTTCAGAGTGGATCCCAAAGATATATGTGCTCTTAGCATGTCATCTAGCGCTGTACACTGTCAACTAAAAGTTGTCGGAAGAGTGACCTCTTGAACTCTAATCACAAGATATCCAAAGCTACGTGAGATACCTTTAAATATCTCTAAAAGTTATGTCAGAATATAAAATTACTACAAGTTTAGTTTACAGATCTCAATTGGCTTGTCATTCTAGAATCAGGCAAC
>NW_007729815.1:6582-11315 GCF_000696425.1 Galeopterus variegatus | reverse complement strand
GAAAAAGACAAAAGACAAAAAAAAAAAAATTGGATCGTTCATTTCAAAAATTGCTTTCCTTGTAAATGTGGGATCAGGGAGACAGAACAATAGAAAGATAATTGGTTAACACCAGGTTAATTCAGGTTAGTTTTTGTTGTAAGGATTAATGCAGAGGAAACCTTATTATCATACTGATTGAAGACTGAAACAGGCCTGCTTGGGAAATTGGCTTTTGTTTCTCCTTCCTGATTTCTCAGGTCAGACCACAACTAGCACAGGTGACTCCATTTTGATTTTTAGGCTGGTCTGTTGGGGCCAGTGCAGGAGCTTAGTCCAAAACAGTGGTCTCTGATAATTTTTATTTAACAGTTATATGGTCCTAAAGCTATGAAAGAATGCCAGATCCCATAAACTTAAAAAAAGCTTTAATTATTAGGTAGAAAATACATTTGCTTATCTTAGGATCTCATCTAGTTCAAAGGTTGAGTTAGACCAAAAAAATTAAAAAGAAAAAAATAAAAAATGAAAAGCACCTACTGTTATGAATTGAACTGTCTCCCCCAAAAATTCATACGTTGGAGTCCTAAATCCCTGTACCTCAGAATGTGACCTTGGAAATAAGGTCATCGCAGATGTAATTAGTTAAGATGAGGTCATATTGGAGTACAGTGGGCCCCTATACCAATATGTCTGTTGTCCTTATAAAAAGAGGAAAATAAATAAATAAATAAATAAATAAATAAATAAATAAATAAATAAATAAATAAATAAATAAATAAATAAATAAATAAATAAATAAATAAATAAATAAATAAATAAATAAATAAATAAATAAATAAATAAATAAATAAATAAATAAATAAATAAATAAATAAATAAATAAATAAATAAATAAATAAATAAATAAATAAATAAATAAATGAATGAATGAATAAATGAATAAATGAATAAATAAATAAAAAGAGGAAATTTAGACACAGACACACAAACACAGGAAGAACACCACAAGAACACGAAGGCACAGATCAGGTGGATGCATCCACCAGCCAAGCAATGACAAAGATTGCCAGCAAACCACCAGAAGCTAGGAGAGAGAGGCATGGAACTGTTTCTCTCTCACAGACCTCAGAAGGAGCCGATCTGGGGCCGGCCCGGTGGCGCACTCAGTAGAGAGCGGTGCTTGGGAGCACGGAGGTGCTCCCACCGAGGGTTCGGATCCCATATAGAGACCTGTCTGCTCACTGGTTGAGCACGGTGCGGGCGCGACACCGAGGGTTGCGATCCCTTTACCGGTCACGAAAAAAGACAAAAAGGGAAAAAAAAAAAGAAGGAGCCAATCTGACCAACACCTTGATCTTGGACTTCTAGACTTCAGAACTGTGAGACAATAAGTTTCTGTTGTTTAAACCACCTAGACTGTGGTACTTTGTTAGGGTAGCCTCAACAAATGAATACACCTACATATCTGAAGAGCTAAAGAAAGGCCACGTCCAATCACATGACCAGCTGGGTGGGAATTGCAGACTTCTGTAAGTAGGCAGAATTAAGCAGCATGAGTCAGGAGAGCAAAACACTTTCAACATTTTGAAACCCATGACACAATTCTATAAAAAGACAGCCTGACAGTGAGAAGAATTGCTCTGGATGTCTGCAACTCTAAGTCTCAAGTCTGACCAAAATTTCTGCTCATTAGAAATCTCTAATAATTAGGGTGGTAATGCCATCTTTAGTAGCTGGGCAACCTCAGTTGACTGGGATGGTAGCACTCTTCCCAGTCTTTCCATTGCAGAAAGACTAAGAATTAGGTATAGAAGAATTTAAGAGAAAAGAACCCCAAGATATCAGAATGTTTTGTACTACAAAAGGATCTGTATATATTGGCTACGTGCCAGGTGCCCTTCATCCTCTCATAGAACTTACTACCATCCAAGCTGGAAGAGGCACAGGATTCATGTTGACCTATGATGGCAGATCATTATAACTTCAAGATTTTTGCAAGCTCTTATTAAACAATGATCCAACCCTTGGAAATATTAAAAAATCTAAAATGGTAGCTAGCACTGTTGAAACCAGTAATGCTGAAGCTGAAAGAGGTTCTAATTGGGTGAATAGAATTTGTGTAAGGGTGAGAAATAGTTTGAAAGTAGACAATATCAGGGTTCAATGACAATACTTTTATTGGGAAAAGAGCAGATTGGGATGCAATTCCATTTGTCAAATCATGGTTGAACTGTAACCACATTTTGGCTGCAAGAATTTGGCAAACACCAACAAAGGCATTCTATGCAAATCTATTTAGTCTATAGAATTACAATAAAAAATATTGTATATTTTATTATTGTGTGGAATTTGTGTGCTACATATATTTACTGTCTTTCCTCTTCCCCCACAGGCAGTTGTTAAACATTTACCATCACTGGGGAGATAGACCATTAACAAATAGAAAGATAATAAATATAGCAAATTCGGGTGGTGTAAGAGTTATGAAGGAGTTTGAGCAGAGTGGTGGTTGTGAAAGCTCACAGCGGTGTGAAGATCAGGAGGGTGCTGTGGGCAGAAGGAAGAGCAGTTCAAGGGCCATGAAGGAGGAGAGAATTCATGTATTGCTGTGATTGGTCTTGTTAGCAGAATCTGCACCCGAGATCCCAAATCCGTGGCTTTCCCTCATTCCTTTCTTTCCCAGTTTGTATGCGGGCAACTGTTCACTGTCCATCTGGCCCCAAAAGAAACACCGGTGGTTCCAGGCTTCCTCCACAAACTCTTGGAAACCATCAGAGTTCTGTACGGTTTTGATAATAATTGTTCATATTTCCTGTCTTGTTATGGAACCTATATTTTTCCATTTTCTCTGTTCCTGAACTAACTTTCTTACGCAAGTCTAAGCTCGACTCAATCTGGTGCCTCAGGTTCACCATCCCATATTCTCCCACAGAGATTCCTCCAAGTGCCTCATTGCTAGACTAGTTTAATGATGTGCTGAAGGCCAAGTGATTCCTCTTCTGTGCCTCTTAAGAATTGTTTATGCTCCAGTTTGGCTTTGGAAATTGACAGCTCCTAAAGTAAAAGGAGACAGTTCTGTGCAGATGTTTTGATTTTCATACCTTCAGTAAGCGTCCTTACTTAGTCATTCCTGGTACCTGAAATCCAGAGCTGGCCTGGGCTAGGGGAAATGCTCAAAAGATGCCTCTTGATCATGTAACAACACCACATTCAACTCTTAAATGCCATGGCTCTAATTCATTCCTTAATGATGTTGCAAATGAGTTGAAGATTTCACACTGTAGACTTTTAACTTTCCAAACATCATTAAACAAAACATTACAACGATCTGTTCAGTCCAACAGATAAGTGCTTTGGCTGCAGCATGAAATAGCTAATTTGTAATTTAAAATATGATGGCTTTCCTTTCTTCCCTTTTAGATGGTTTATAAAGAGGGACACCGTCTGCTCCGTGCGCTGAGGGGCTGGTTCTTCTCCCTGGCTGTTTGTCTTCAGGAGTGAATATGATGGCTTTCCTTTCTTCCCTTTTAGATGGTTTATAAAGAGGGACACCGTCTGCTCCCTGCGCTGAGGGGCTGGTTCTTCTCCCTGGCTGTTTGTCTTCAGGAGTACGTCCCTTATTGCCAGTGCTTATGATTAAGCCTGGAGTGTTTCACTTTGCTTCTAAAATGATCAACGTTAAACATCTATTACTGACTTTTTAGAGCCAGCTGCTTGAAGTGTCAGCACAGCTGCTCTGTGAGATGAGAACAAAATCTTACCGCTGCTCCTTGCCACAGGAAAATGCCAATTACGAACCAAGGGGCTCATAACACGTTCATTTTTTTCTCTTTTTACCACCAGCTCAGATTTCTATAGAATGAAACTTCAATTCAGGAATCTGAAAGCAAATGCAAAAATGTACCCCTGATTCTGAAATTGTGCTCTGTTACCCATGGATTTCAGGATCTGCTTTTTCTTTTCCCACTGTATGACTCACTGAGTTTTTAAGGAACCACCCATGAGGGCCCCATTCACTTGGACGATTCAGGTTCCTCCTGGGTGAGGAACAGTAGTCCCTCCTTCCTGAATGACTGAAGATTTAGTCGCTCTGCACACCCTGAGCAACGCTTTCCTGCTGTAAAGGCTTGCTTCACCCTGTTCTGGTCCTGCTGGACCCAGAGATTGGGATACAGAGGTGCTTAATGTGGAACAAAAGAAAGACTTGAGCATGCCCAGACGACGTCTCCTCACTAAAACTGGGGCAGAATGAGGCAGAGGCAAGTACTCAGTGGAAACCCAAAGATTCTTTAATCCTTTTTAGCTTGGGCTATCACCAGCCTGTTGTTTCTTTAACATCCTGCGTTAAAGTATTTGATGCAAACATGACTGCCTCTAGGCAAGAGAATATAGATATTTGCCAAACATATAATGAAATTTTTTTTAAAAAATTGCTGTGTATATGAGGGTTGTGATAATTTCTTCTTCCCTTCTTCTCTTTGTCCTGCTCACTCTCCTTTCTTCCTCGGTTTTCAAAGATTAAAATATACATATTTGCCCTGGGAGTGTAGTTTCACCAACTCCCTGCTGTTCCAGTCTATTCGAGCTGTCAATCAAAGAAAACAACAGAAGTTGGCCATAATTCAAAAGGAAAAAATGTCTTTTCTGACACACTTTGACATATGTTGGATGATTTAGTAAGACTCTGGCTCCTTGTCTCATTTTCTACAACTTCCTGACTTCATTTTTTTTTTTTTTTTTTTTTTTTTTTT
>NW_007729815.1:0-5848 GCF_000696425.1 Galeopterus variegatus | reverse complement strand
TGCGCCACCGGGCCGGCCCCTGACTTCATTTTTTTCTTTTCATTTTTATAATTTTCATTGACATTTTCTTCTAATGGCCTATTGTCTTTTTGTGCTGTTTTCACAAAGTGTACTCCATTAGTAGAGTTTCTCTGGCCAATAAGTCTTCAAATAGAAAAACAGAAAAATACTTTTTTAAAGTTTTTATTTTAAAGAGAAACAGATATCAGTACAAAATGAATGAAGTGTCCCCCAAGTTCATGGTTCCTAAACTGTGCACCAAGGTGCCCTGGGGTGTCACAGCAAACTCACAGGGATGCCACAGGATATTTTGTTTGTTTGTTTTGTTTGTTTTAATTTTTATTTATTTATTTAGGATATTTTAGAATATTAAGAGAAGCACAGCAATACTTGACATCTGTCAAATGCTGCACAAACTACTGGCTGTAGGTAGTTGACAGGATCAGCATTAGATTGTGCCACATTCCTTTCGATGACATCATACATCATGAAGATGGGTCTACCATGCCTCTCCTGTAGCAGAGCAACGTGGAACAGAGAATGACGGGGGTGTGCCCAGTCTGAGACAAGGTCTGAGAAGTTAAGCAATACCCTCCAGGCATACACATCCCATTAATAAGTACTTTTGGTGAGGAATGAAATAAAAATACTACTTTTTTCAATTTATATATATAATTTTTCAAACTAAGTTGTTAGGACATAAATATTTAAGTTGTTTAGACCTAATTAGTAAAGGGAACTGTTATGCAGTCATTGATGGAGTTTGGATGTGTTGTCCCCTCTAAAACTCATGTGGAAATTTGATCTCCAGTGTGGCAATGCTGGAACCTGATTGAGTCATGGAGGTGGATCCCTCATGAATGGATTAATGCTCTCCCTGGGGGGTGGGGGGGTAGTGAGTGAGTTCTCGCTCTATTAGTTCCCGTGAGACCTGATTGTTTAAAGGACCCTGGCACCTTCTCTCTCTCTCTCTTGCTTCCTCTCGCCATGTGATCTGCTTATACCTGTCAGCTGCCTGCCACTTTTCCGCCATGAGTAGAAGCGGCCTGAGGCCCGTGCCAGATGCAGCTGTCCCAGAATCGTAAGCCAAATAAACCTCTTTCCTTATATATCACCCAGTCTCAGGTATTTCTGTTAAAGCAACACAAAACGGACTAATACGGCCATCCCTCATTATCTGCTGGGGATTCGTTCTAGGATCTCCCTCAGATACCAAAATCAGTGGATGCTCAAGTCCCTGATATAAAAGAGTGTAGTATTTGCATACAACATGCACACCCTCCTGTGTACTTTAAATCATCTCTAGATTCTTCATAGTACCTAATACGATGTGTTATGTAAATAGTTGTTATACTGTATTATTTAAGGAATGACAAGAAAAAAAAGTCTGAACATGTTCAGTACACACACAATTTGTTTTAGAATAGTTTTGATCTGTGGTTGGTTGAATTCATGGCTGTGGAACCCATGGATACATGGAACTGACTGTATTTCTTTTGGCCTAGGGACACTGAAAAAATTACCAAGACACTAAGAGTGCTACAAACAGAAAAAGTTTGGGAACCATTGTAGCAAGTTACCTAAAAAATATGTATAAGAGTGTGAGAAAAACCCAAAAATGTAAAATAAAACTTATATTGGACATGATCTTTGAGGTGGAATTTTTCCACGGCAGTGTCATGACAGGAGTAGCGGCTCTCAGTTCACCGCACGATATTGGCCGATGTCACTGGCCCATGTGGACATACTGTCTTGTTGAGTTTACAAGTATCTTCAGAGTCCTTCTCAACTCAGTTCTCCAGACAACCAATGATCTATTAGAGGTGACACGTGAGATAAAAGCTACTTGCTTTCTCCCTGTTCTAACTACCAACCTGGCAGTTAAGAACTCAAGATTTCTCATTCTAGCTCCTGTGTTAAACCTGTCCTGTGCACCCAGACTTATGCTTAAACAAAAAGAAGAAACCACTGTGGGAGCTAAACTCCATCTCCTGAATTTGCCCAGAGCCCCTGACCTGCCCCTGCCTGCCTTGAGAAATGATCTTGTCCCTTTCTTGCCACCCCCACTCCTGGTTTCTTGAAACCTCTTTAATTGGGAGTTGCATTTTAGCGTCTCCTCTCTGCCCAGTCCATAGTCACCTCTGGACTCACTTTGCTGGTTTTGACCTCAGCACCCCTCCAGGACATGCATGACCTTTGCCATCTGTGACCTGATTTCCCTGGGGTCTTGGGTAGAAGCCCCACCCCCCTCAAGCCATCTCAGGTCCCACCCTTCCCCAGGACACTACTTCAAGAAGGATGGTTTGGACTAGACCCTGAAGATCTCTGATTTGGGAGAATTCACTCAAAGTAATTGAATTCATTGTGATAGGCTTGTGGGCTGTGAAAAGGTGGATGGATTTCCTTCTGTAGGCAATTGGAGGTTGCTCAGGTCTCTATTTGAGGAAGATAACTTGGGTTGGATGATAATGGATAGACTGGAAAGACAGAGTTCTTATGAGAAAGCACCTGATGTTGGACCTGCCTGCCATCTTAATCACGAGCCAGCCATCTAATGGGGCTCCATGGCTGCACAGCAATCTAACGTCAACCTTAGTTAGACGCTACAGAAACTTAGCATCCATGATGTTGGGGCTCAGAAAGTGACACCCCAAAGTGAAGACCTCAGAAGCAGCCTCAAAAGCAAAGTTCTCCTCTGACCTTCTCCTGCCCTCCTCTCAGCCTCGTTCTCCCCTGAGGCAAGCCATAGAAGCTACAATCCCTCTTCCCCAAGGAGGGCCATAGAAACCAGAACTCCTTTCCCCAAAACCAGCCATAAAGACTAAGATTATATTCTAATATTCAGTCCACTCCACTCCCTGCCTTTCTGTCTTGGAGCTGGCTGTGAAGAAATTCTGACCTACCTTGTCTGGTTGTAGGTCCTAAGACACCCATTCCAGAAAGGGTCCTTCCTGGAGGAAGGAATGCTACACAGAGAGGCCAACGCGAATCTGAACAGACCTTGCTGTGTTTCCCCACTTGGTCTATTAACATTGGATCATATCTTTCAGGTCCAATCACATTTCTACACAGCTATGCCTGCTTCATAGAACCTAAGCATAAAAATGAACAGTTTTTTCTATATTTTTAGGTCTTCATTCTGAAGGCTGTGTCACGTAAAACTATGATCAAATAAATTTCTTGTGCCTTTTTTCCCTATTAATCTGTATTTGTGAGTTGATGTTTCAGAGTGCTCCAATGAGCCAAGCTGAGGAGGTTGGTTTCATAAATGCAAAAAGTGTGAAGAAAGCAGGAACAAAGAACAAAAAGCAGATTGGTCATTTCAAAGTTCCTTTCCATGTAAGGTGGGGACAGGAAGACAGAATAGAAAAGCATCAGGCTTTCTCTTTCATGTAAGGATTAAAGCAGAAGGAACTTCATTATCATACCTATTGAAGATTTAAACTAGCTTGTTTGGGAAATAGGCTGTTATCTCTCCTGACCATAACCTAAGTGACAGGGAACTTAGCAAGGGTGACTCCATTTTGGTTTTGATTTTTTTTGGCAGCTGGCCGATTTAGGGATCCAAACCCTTGACCTTGGCATTCTAACCAGCTGAGCTAACCAGCCAGCTCTAGGACATTGCTTACACGGAGAAAAAGTGGAAAGGTCTACCAGGAGGGGAAGCAGATGAGAGACTGACTGACCAGAGGCCATGTGATCATCACTGTGACCAGATGCCCAAGACACCAGCTCAGGACTGTACTATGTATCCGAGTCAGACCTCACCGCCCTCTACTGAAGATGCCATGAGCCAGTGGTTGTCAAACTTGAACGTGCCTAAGAATTAACCAGAGGGAGGGTCTGTCCAGTTACGCAGTTGTTATAGAGCATAGCCTTGTAACCCAGAGGTCACAGGTTCAGATCCAGCCCCACCCCCCAAAAAAAAATTAATCAGAGGGATTGTTAAAACACAGATTACTGGGCTCCACCCCTAGAGTTTCTGATTCAGTAGGTGGTCTTGATAATTTGCATTTCTAAGAAGTTTGCAGGTGATGCTGCTGGCCCAGAGAGCACTCTTTGAAAACCATTGCTGCAGGCCAGAAAAGGAATCAGAGAAAGTTCTAGGTAAGCCTAAGGAGGTGGCTGTTCAGGATAGCTTGAAACCCATAGAATGCATTTGAGGGTGGGGGATTGAGAAATAAGAACCTCTTCTCTTGGGGTACCCCATACCTGGAGGCAAATCCCGGAAAGACAAAGATTTCCCTCAGATTCCCTTGGGTAATGATCTGAGTGGCTCAGCCTAGCCTCTGGCCCGAACACACTGGGTGTGACTGGTTGATTGGCTGATTTATTGGCAGGACAAGAAAGAGAAAGTCTAGGAGCAGGTGCAACAGACCAGAAATAGTAGGAAGAAGTAGGGCGTTAAGACTTAAACTGTACATGTGCCCTGAAATTTGCCATTTTATCATTGTTCCTGTAGTGGCTAAAACCAAAACCCTTTAAGAACAAAACACTTATGTTCTTAAAAAAAATTTTTTTTAAAGAACAAAGATGGATTGTTGTTCGTGAGTTTGTGAGTGTGTGAGAGTGTGAATGCACACGTGTTGTTGGAGCGGGGTGGTATGGAAAACTTTTTCCTAATTTTGCACTCAGTTCTGGCAGAAAAATTACTTTCTGAATGACAAGAGGGATGGCAACCAGAAAGAAGCAAATGGATTAAATGACCTGGCTAGGAAAGAAAGGACTGAGAAGGCATGGTACGAAGAAATGGGCTTGGGAGCCCAAATGTTTTCAAATATTTGAAGACAGATTCTTTGAATTATTTTATTTAGTTTTGGGGACAAATGGTGAAATTACAAAGATGCTAAATTTGAGTTAATAGATTAAGTATGTTTTTAATAATTAGAGCTGTCTGGCCATAAAATGGATTGCATAAAATAATGAAATTCCCTAATTAAACATCTTTAAAAATATTAATAATATTATTTACCTAAGTCTTGGTGAATAATAATTTTCAAAAAAGATAAAATTATGGCTGTCATTTGATATAAAATGAACATGTATTAATGATTCTATTTAACTTTCATCATTTACTGAGGAAATCAGGCAGACGTACAAATTGTTTTAAGAGGAATCTGAAACACAAACATATTTCCAGATCAGAGAATATTAAAATCAGTTTTCAGATAGATGCAAAACTGACTTTTGTTCCCCTACCACAGGATAGAATTTATTTGCATGCCTAGGGACAAAATTTATTTGCATTGCTGTCAGTTTTTTATAACTTGCAGAGTTATAACAAAGCCTAGTCAAAACCAAGTGTGTATCCCTACAGAATCAGGTAATTTCTGAAGACTCCAGCATTTTGTTGAAAGAATATCCAGTAGTCTCTTTTGCTTGTTTTGAAGTCTTAAATTTTTCCTTACAGTCTCCTCTTTTTGATAAAAATAATCCCAAAGATAGGTTATTCTTGATCATAAAATAAGACTAGTTTCTTTAAGTTTGGCCTGATTATTTACATAGGTGCAGCGTGAGTGTTGATTTACCACACAGGCTATGTTAGGTTTGCTTTGCTGGAAGTTTTCATAAAGAATCTGATTGGACTTTTAAAAGCCTATATTATTTGCTATTCTGAGGGCTAGGAAACCAAGCCCAAGAAACTCTCCAGCAGATATCACTTCCATTACCTATAAATTTGGACAAATTTCTCTTCACCTATAAGAATGGGACCCTTTAAGCCAAATACCAAGACAGTTTTCCTAGAAGAGCTTTGTGATCATTGGCTCCATAGAGTCAATCTTGGTTTCTTAAAAGTGCTTATAATATCTTTTTTAATTTAATTTTTTATTTAAACATATTGATCATA
>NW_007729814.1:214727-220780 GCF_000696425.1 Galeopterus variegatus | reverse complement strand
GAGAGAGACTCTCACGTTCTCTCCTTTTAAAGTCCTCAGAACCACGCCCCTGACCACCATTATTAATCCCTTCACTAGGGCATGGTCCTCAGAATCTTATCATCTCTTCAAGGCTCCACCTTTCAATTGCCATAATAGTCACAGTAGGCGTCAAGGTACTAACAATTAAAATGTGGGGGACAAAATTCATATCAGTTGCATTATATCTTTTCTAAAGGAAAGTTTTATTTGGGCAGAAATCACAGATTTAACAGATTTGGCAGTCAGTATATATTCAATCAATACACGTTGTATGAAATGTTATGAAATAAAATGAAATTAGTATGTGTGCAATCCCAATATCAGGGCTGCATTAGTTACAAAGATCACTAAATTATAAGTAAAATTTAACAAGACTGGTTCTGAGACTGATGCCAGTTCAGCCTTTCTGTGGCCTCTTTCTATTTGTCACTGCTATGTGGTTTTACTTCTCAATGGGAACGTAGGTAGATATATAGACAGATCTCCAACTCTACTCTTTTTTTCTCTTCCTCTTCCACCATTATGTCTTTTTCTTCATCTTGCACAAGAGATTGATTTGCCACTCGAGAGTAGTCAGTGGAGTTTAACCCAGAAAAATAAAATTGACAAAAATTATATAATCATTTTAATAGACGCAGAAAAATATTTGATAAAATTCAACACATATTCATAATAAACTTTCCTAACAAATTAGGGATGCAAGGATCTTACTTAACTTGATAAAGATGAACTACTACAAACTCTATAAAAATCATACATCGTGAAATAAAGATCTTTCCCTAATTAGGATTGGAATGAGATAAAGATTCCTGCTCTCATCAATTACAGTTAATTTCATACAGGAAGTTCTAGCCAGTGCAATAGCAAAGAAAAAGAAATAAAAGATAAAAACATTGGAAAACAAATAAACTCTTTTTATTTATAGATGATACGATTGTGTTTTGAGAAACTCCAGAATAATCTATAAAATATTAAATAAGTGACTTTAGCAAAGTTGCTGAATCCAAACCCAATATATAAAAATCAATCATACTTTAATAAACAAGCTGATAGCAATTTGAAAATGACTCTTAGAAATGATGCCATTTATAACAACGTAAATCTTTACATAGGTAAATATAAATCTAATAATATGTATGCAAGAACTCTATGCAGAAGCCTATAGAATGTTATTAAGAAAAAAAATAAGATAATCCAAAAAAAANACTGCAGGACAGTGGAAAAGAGTGTCCTTCTGAACAAATGGTAGTGGTTTACTGAACACACATGTAGAAGTGAAAAATATTAACCCCTACCTCTCTATGCACGAAAATATATTTCACATGAATTATAAATCTACATGTACAGTTATCTAGAAAAAACAACAGGAGAATACCTTTGTGACTTTGATAAATGCAAAGGTCACAAACAAAATCTAACAATAAATGAATTAAATTGAATGGTGCTGATGAATTTACAATATTAAATTAACACATTTTATTTCTCAAAGTTTTTTTATAATTTTTTTTTTTTGGCCTCGGAGGTGTGTTTAGGTATCTTTCTGTTATTTATTTACAGCTTAATTCTGTGATAGTCAGAGA
Source organism: Galeopterus variegatus (assembly GCF_000696425.1). Lineage (NCBI taxonomy): Eukaryota > Metazoa > Chordata > Mammalia > Dermoptera > Cynocephalidae > Galeopterus > Galeopterus variegatus. The sequence goes on along the minus strand of NW_007729814.1, from coordinate 219,179 downwards.
ACATTCTTTGTATGATTTTAATTCTTTTAAATCTATTAGACTTTTGTGGCCCAGAATATGATTCTATATTGGTAAACATCCCCAAAGGCACATGAAAAGAATATATATTCTGAGGTTTCGGGGTAGATTATTCACAAATTAGACCAAGATGTTTGCAAACGTTTGTAAAATCTTCTCTTTCCTTATTGATTTCCTATTTACATTCTATCTATCATTATGAGAAAAGTGTTGCATCTCTAACTATAATCACAGATTTTTGTTTTCTTCCTTCAGGTCTATCAGATTAGTTCTGTTATCGGGTGCACTCATTTAAGACTGTTATATCTTCTTGATGAATTGATTCATCCCTTCATCTTTAGGAAATGTGCCTTTTTATCCCTGGTAATATGCCTTGCTCTGAAATTGTACTGAATTTGCATATTGCCTCAGCATTCATTTCAAAAATAGGTTTGACTTTCTTACACCAAAAGCAGGTCTCAGTCACCCTTGACTCAGTTTCCAGTTCTTGCCTCTGCCCAGTTCCTCAAGTTGGTCAACCGAGACACCTGCCCTTCACAACTGCTCCCTGGTGACCACCTGTCTATAGGACAGCTACATTCAACCTCCTTGGCCACTGATCCTCACATCCTGCATGGGACTGCACAGATAAACTACAGTGACCTCCTGTCAGTCACAGCCTGACCCACGGAGCTCCTGCCTGCTTGCTGAAAACCCACCAATTAGAACTCCCCTCAGAAAACTTGCTTGGGTAATGCCCTGGATCCCAGTAAAGGCTTAGGCCACAGGTCCCTTTCTCTCTTGCTGGTTGGGCACCTGCATCCCGGATGGCTCCCCGCTTCCTGCTGGCCCTGTGAGGCTTGCTGCCCTCTGCTCCCTGGGATCTGTGAGTAATTCACCACTTCTGTGACATCATGTGCTTTTTTTGAGCTGCCTCCTGTGTCTCACTGACCCACAGCCCCACCTAAGTCTCCTCCCAGTCGGGGAGGAGTTGCTAAGGACTGGCTAGTGCAAGTGTCTTAAAGGCATCTGCCAGGATGAACAACTTTCCTGTAAGAGGGACACCTGGTCACGGGTCAGACACTTGAGCACTGGGCTATCTGTCAGGAGAGAGACATACCCTGTATAAACTCTATGATGAAATTCTGGAACCCCATCAGGGCAGGTCTAGAGCTTACAACCAGTCTCCACAGAGATCTCAAGACCAAATTAGAGGAAAATACAACAAAAATCTATTCTTTCTTTTTTTTTTTTTTTTGTCTTTTTCTGTGTCCGGCAACGGATCGCAACCCTCAGTGTTGCCCCCGTACTGGACCAGGACCGGCAACGGGATCGCAACCCTCCGTGCTGCCCCCGCGCCTCGCTCAGTCAGTGAGCGGGAACCGGTCTGCATGTGGGATCTGAACCCTCGGCGGGACAACAAAAATCTATTCTGTCTGATGACAATGTAGCTCCTTAGTTGTTGTTTCACTAGTGTATACTCATACATTTTAGATCATCTACTTTCATTCACTTTTAGCCTTTATATTTGTCTTTATATTTAAATTAGATTCTTGGAGATAACATATAGTCATAACTATTTTTTGTATTAAATCTCTTAATTAGAGCAATTAAATCATTTAAATTTATTTTAATTATCAATATAGTTAGATTTAAATCTATCATATTCCCATTTGTTTTCTATTTGTCCCTTTTTTCTTTATTTTCTCACTGTTCCTGACTTCCTTCAGTATTTGGGGGGATTTTATTTTACCTCCACTACTTCCTCACTAGTTAGATCTTGTTTTATTTTTTTTACAGCTGCACTGGGCTTTATAATATACATCTTTAATTTATCATAGTCCACCTTCAATTAATATTAAACCATGTCACCTATAGTTTAGGAGCCTTACGATGTGTGCATCCACGTGCTGTTCTCTGTCTTTAAACCAATGTGTTGTCTGTTTGACTTCTACGTAATGCTGTACTGCACACAGTGCATGATTATTGTTAATATTTTTTCTTTAATACTTTAAAGATGTCACCGTGTTTTCTTCTTGGTTGCATAGCTCCTGACTCTGTTCTTTTTAACTAATCTGTTCTTTTTCTGAAGCCACATAGAAGATTTTTTTTGACTCTATGACTAGTTTATGATCTTTATGACTAGTGTTTAGAAATTTGATTATGCTGTTTTTTAATTTTAATGATGTTATTTTTCTACATGGGGTTTTTGAGCTTCTCGAATCTGTGGTTTTATAGTTTTCATCACATTTTGTAAATTTGGGACCATTATTTCTAAAACTGTTTTCCCTCCCTGGGTCATGCTGGTGGTCCAGGTTTGTGAATGACTGACCACTTGACATCTCTCAGTTCATTACGGGATGGTTCACTTCTTTCACTCTTTTGTTGTTCTGAGTTTCATTTGGGATAGTTGGTCTTGCTATGTTTTCAGGTTCACTATTCTACTCAGGGTCTAATGTGTTATTAATCCCATTCAGTGTGTTTTACATTTCAGATCCTGTATTTCTCATCTCTATAAATTCCACTTCATTTCTTTTTCTCCTCATCTGTTCATGTTTTCCTCTGCCTCCTTGATTATATCAAATCAGTGCAATAACTCTATTAAGACTGTTGTCTCCTAGTTCCATTATCTTTATTACTTCTGGGTCTATTGATTAATTTTCTCCAGGCTATGGGTGATATTTTCCTATTTCTCTACATGCTTGGTAAGTTTTAACTATATGCTGGAAATTATTAATTTGACATTTTTCAGTGTTAGATTTTGTGGCATTTCTTTAAACAGCACTGGGACAAGTACTGGCACATAGTTAACTCTGATAAATTTAATCTCTTCAGTGCTTCCTTATAAAATATGTTCGATTAGGTCCAGAGCAGCATTTATTCTAGTGTTTACTTAACCCCACAATTCAGGTGATACCTGAAGACTCTACTCTCTGCCCCATGGATTTCAAGGTCTTTCCCCTTTGGGTTGGTAAGAACTCATTATGACCAGCCCAGTGTGAGCTCCAAAAATTGTCCTGCTTATTTCTTTCTGGTGTTTCTTTCCCTGCTATGTACAGATCAGCACACAGCCAATGATCTGCAGATCTCTGGACTCTATTTTTATTATCTTGCTCTCTGGAACTTTGCCCCATAAATACTAGCTAATGTGGCCTCCCTGACTTCTCCTGAACCACCAGGCTCTGTGTCCTTTGCCCCTTCGTGTGCTGTGGCAGCTCAAGAAGCAGGTTAAGACCCCACCAGGGTGCACATCATGTGATTGTGCTTCTTATTGTCCAATGTATGAAAACTGTTGTTTCCTATATTTTATTTGTTTTTCTAGTTATTCCAGTAGGAGAATGAATCCAGACCCTGTCAACCCATATGGCTAGAAGCAGAAATGTTCCAGATGCCTCTAATGTTTTCAACTAGGAATATACGGTACAAATATAAACAGACCACTTAATGATCCTTTCCATCATCCTTCTTATACTAACTTCCTTACCATTTATTACAGCTCTTCTTGCCTTGTTAAGACAAAGCAGATGTGAAAAGGGACAGGGCTGCTGAATTCTTTGTGTCCACATCTAATTTTCCAAATTGCCACCAATGCTGTGGATTCTGTATATTGATGACCATACATTGAGCACACCTTCAGAGCTATGATACATCCCTTTAAAATTTTAACACAAGGCTGGCTGACTAGCTCAGTTGGTCAATGTGCAGTTTATAACACCAAGGTCACGTGTTCAGATTCCCGTATCAGCCAGCCACAAAAAAATAAAATAAAAAATAAAATCTCAACACAAGCAAGAATGCAATTTCCTCTTCCTTGTTTCCTTTAGCACCACAACAATAGATTGCAATTTTCAAAAGGAAAATCCATTAATAGCAAGAGGGAAGGAAAAAAATAATAATCACAAAACCTACAAACAGTTTACAAGGATTTTCAAAGTAGATCTTTGGGCATCTATATACACATGCCATTCCATCCCCAAAAAAGTCTCATAGAGTGTAACCAGGCTGTCACGTTCCCGCCCTCTCTCTGGTTGGGTCCCATCTCTCTCCAGCCACTCAGAGCTCAGGAACAGCCTTGAGCATCCTAATTCCACCCTGGCGCTTCTGTTACTTAATATTTTCACACCTAATTCTACTTCTTAAATTTTTCATATAGAGAAGATAAATGGGTTTGTGGAGTCTGGCACAAAGAAATATCAAAGCTTGCAGCTCATATCCCATCTCCATGTGGTAGGGCACAGTCTAGTCTCTTATAAATTCACAGTGAGTTTGAACCTTAGTAACAACTTTGTGCAAAAATTATATTCATTTACAAAACAGAGTCTTATCTCACAAAACCTCTTGCCACATCATTTGGAAAGAGGATCCCATAATATTGGGCAAGACAACCACACTAGTATGTCATAGTGATTCTCTCCCTAAATGTGGACAGTGGTATCCAAAAAGAAAATAATATTA
>NW_007729814.1:212126-214020 GCF_000696425.1 Galeopterus variegatus | reverse complement strand
TATGTCATAGTGATTCTCTCCCTAAATGTGGACAGTGGTATCCAAAAAGAAAATAATATTACCTTTATATCTAGCAGTTAAAGCATAATTCCCAAAGAAACCCTGATTCTGGAGAGAAGTAGAGTATTTGCCTACTCTGGATGCCTTCTGCCTTTAAGAGTGGTCAATCAGTGTCTATTGCTGCTGTAACAAATTACCACAAATTTAGGAGCTTGAACCAACACAAATGAATTATCCACAGTTTTGTAGGTCAGAAGTCTGCACTGATTTGACTGGCTCCCCTACTCTGGGTCTCACAGGGATGAAACCAATCTGTCTCTGGCCTGGGCCCTTATCTGGAGCTCTGGAGGAGAAGCCACCTCCAAGCTGCTCATTCAGATGGTTGGCAGAATTCAATTCCTTCTGGCTATAGAGCTGAGTTCCCCACTTCCTTGCTAGCTGTCAAGTGAGAGCCCATCCCAGCCCCTCAAGGCCACCTGCACCCCTCGTCCCATTGACCTGTCCTTCTTCAGAGCAGTAAGGGCACGTTGGTCCTTTTCATGCTTTGGGTCTCTGTGACTCCCTCTTTGGCTGCATATCTTCTACCCCAGGGAACCAGAGAAAGTTCTCTATTTCTGACGACTTGTGTGGTTAAATATGGTCCAGCTGGAGAATCCAGAATAATTTCTGCATTTTAAGGTCTATGACCTTAATAATATTTGCTAAATCCATTTTGCTCTGTAAGGTCACATAGTCACAGGTTCCAGAGATTAGGGCATAAACTTTTCTTTTGGGGGAAGGGTTGCCTTCTGCTCACCAGAAGTGGACATGTATTATTTGTCTTGCTCTAAGAATATAAATGTTGGATATGGTTCAGTAAAGTCTGTGAGGCCACAGGAGGAAATGAGAACAAACTTAACAATAAAGAAATTTGTCACACCCACAGGTCCTAGAGAAGGGGCCACCATCCACCACACGGGGTCCCAGGGGATGCATGAGGTTTTGATTAGGTGACAGAAGACAGGAGAAGAGAAAGTCTAGGCCACAGCTTTTATTGGGGTTTTGGTGGGAAAGGAAAGCAGGATGGGTAAAAAGCTTAGGACGAGCTGGTTTGAATAACTCTGGCAGGTGCAGGGCTACAGGAGTGATCTCTAGTCACCTGGTACCTGGCCTGGGACGATGATTCGGGGCAGAGGAAACATGTTGGTGAGTGCTAGATAAGGGGGTCGTTGGGGCTAGGAGCTCAGGGTTGGCTGATGTGCATATGAAATACATGCTCTTAGGCAAGTTGTTATTACTTTTAGGAATTAGCTAGCCCAGGGAGGGATGGTCTTTCTCTGGGTGGGTAAGGCCCTGAAATGGTACAGCATCGAGAATATAGAAAATCAGAAAATACAGTTAATGTCATTGGCCCTGCAGTAAATGGATGCCAAGTAGACAAACAGAGAATCTAAGAAAACACAGACCAGCCAGTCTGTTCAGAACGAAAGTTCCCTCATTCTGTGGGTGCAGGTTGGGACTGCTCTCATGGGATTCACCATCCTTCCAAAGGGACGGGCCCTTAACCCAATTGTCCAAAAGAATCCTCACTAGACTTCAAGCAGTTTTTGTTTACACATGCCCAACCTCAAGTAGATTTGGGGTCTGCTACCATGTTGCAACTAAATTATCAAACCTAGAATATTGTGGGCTTGATAGAATTTGCAACTTAGGACGATCGATTATGTATCTACCAAGTGATATGAGCTATGCTGATTCCTTCCTTGGGCTTTGTGTCTTTCCCTCTGTCTTATGTATTTTCCTTATTTTCATAGTGAGTGTGGTGGTCCACTGCTTCCCAGACTACAAGCCCATAGCAAAACAATAGATTATTTTCAATTTCTCCTGAGTTATTCAGCAGTGCCCATCTGACATC
>NW_007729814.1:209795-211699 GCF_000696425.1 Galeopterus variegatus | reverse complement strand
AGCAAAACAATAGATTATTTTCAATTTCTCCTGAGTTATTCAGCAGTGCCCATCTGACATCAGGTTATTACGACTGGTTATTGGGAAACACAGTGTTCAAAAGAGCGCCTGCTCCGTGTTAAAAAGTTTTTGTTTTGTACATGCTCCCCCAGAAGTTTTGGGGTCTTTTGCTGTGTTGTACCTAAATTGTTCACCCTTATGCAAAAAAAGGGGGGGGGGATAAATCAGCTTTATTTGTTGATGTTCTCTTTTATTTTGAACAGTACACAAATGAAAGATATTGACTAAGGGTGAATAAATATAAACAAACAGAAAGAAGATATTTTTGCACAGTTGTTCACTAGGCATGAGCCATGCTAAATAATTAAAAGTTAGGGTCTTTTACACTCGACGCTGCCTTCTGTCGTCATGATACAGGATTTTTATGGATCTGAAGAGTTTTCTCCTGAGCTTATTTAAAGACCCAAAATCCAAAGCAACATCCTCCTCTAGATACTTACATTTAAGAATGTTTTCATATAATAAACTCTAGGTGGCTAAGCAAATACCATTCCTTTTAAAAGCGATCTGGTTTTAAATCAAAGAACCAGGTGATGACCAAAAGCAATTCAGTTTCTGGCTTCTGGAACCATAAAATTAGCTAGGTAATGACATATTTTTCAGCTTTTTTTTTTTTTTCTGGCTGGGACATCTGCTGTCACTTGAAAACTGTCCAGTATGAATATCCAAAGCAGATGGGAACCACATGGAAGATGTCAGATTGGCTTGTGGTGTAAGTAATATTTGCTTTTTCTGGATAAGCCTTTCTGCAGAAAAGGGTTGCTATTTGCTCTCTGTTCCAGTCTTAGGCAATGGTCAGGGTGGACAGGTGAAGGTGGGCTTGGCATCCAGGAAGAGTCGCTGCCTCGCAGGAGGCAAAGTCTCCAGGCTGCTGCTTAACTGTGCCTGGTACTCACATGTGATGTGATTAAGCTCGGTGTGACCCTGGGGCTGCCAGCTGGCCACTATTTGACACCCTTATTAATCTTGAGAAATGTTCCCATTTTCATCCAATTAGAAAAGTTTTGGAAAAGCCCCCGTGCCATGCGGCTGGATTGCTTCCAGCAGTTAATGCCAGTTGGCGGTTATCTTTCCATTAATTGTTGTGAGTATTTCAGGATAACGTCTGTTTTCATTCACTGGTCTGAATAGTTCAGAATAACTCTTGTTTGTTGTAATTTCAGGGTAAAAGCCGTCAATGGGAAGTAGATGTTGCTTATTGCAGACACCTGAGAAATGCTGGAAAGCTTTGGAGAGCTCCAGAATTCCTAGAGCAGAAATATGGTATTGCTCCTTCTGTGATTGGTTTCCCTTTGAAGCCTAGGTTTGAGCCTCAATTCCTGGCATTGAGTTTGCTGTGCTCTGTGACAGGATAACAAAAGAACATAGAGCTCTGACACCTAAAGATTCAGTCCTTTAAGATAAGATGTATGTGAAGTACTTATAATGGTCTGGATCTTGTTCTATGTGCTGATATATTAATGATGCATCAATGACCAAAGGAGGGTGCCTGCCATTTAAGATCTCACAGTCTAGTGAAGCATTAGACAGGCAAACTGATTATTAAATGCAACAAGTTCTATGATAGAAATTTGTACAAATAATTATGATTTAAAAAATAGAGGAGAATCTGAGAAGACAAGATTTGGTTGAGTCTTTAAAGATCAAAATAATTCATTAGGGTACAAAAGTGTAGGAATATTATTCCAGTAAGGAACACATGCATGGAAATATAAAATGCACTTGTGGGCATCAGGAATGCATCAAATAAATGAATAGATGGGGAAGGGACATTCCAGGTCAATGCTTCTCAAGTTTTGTGGCCTCAGAACATCTTTACACTCTGAAATATTACTGAGAATCCC
>NW_007729814.1:208139-208834 GCF_000696425.1 Galeopterus variegatus | reverse complement strand
TTTTAGTGAGTATGTGTGGAAAAAAAATCTGGCCTCACACATATGGGTAGCTGGAAATGTGACAAGTTTTTCGATTGCCTTTACAGATAATTGTGGATATTCTTCTTAATATTGCACAAAAATTATACAGCCCAATATTAATATTTAAAAGTGTACTAATCATGTGATGGTGGAAAATGAATTCATTGTAAACACATGATTAGATGTGTGGTATAAATTTTCTTATGACAGCTGATCCAAAAAGAGTTGCTGTCATATCAAATTGTGACACATTAATAACCAATGTTTATCAGGTAATCAATATATGTTGACCTCTATGTTAACCACTCTACGGACATTGTGATCATTTAGTCCTTGCAGCAGCACCACTAGCCAGATACTATCATTACCTCCCTCTGCCAGTGCCTAAGACGTAGAGAGAGTTCTGGATGTTTCCACACATGGGTAATTAAATTCTCAGCCCAAGAAGTGACACACAGCTCTGCTACTCAACGTGTGAGCCTAGATCTAGTTACCCCCTAACCACAATAGAGCCAGGAAATACAAACCTACTATATACCCAGAAGGAGAAGATCAAAGTAAACTTAGCAGTACCAAGCCCACAAGTATCTCTTCCCATCTGCCTGAAATTACATTGTCTGGAACCTCAGAATTCGTTTTTGCAGGGGAAGGCATTTTAGTTCTCAAAGTATGTA
>NW_007729814.1:194340-207278 GCF_000696425.1 Galeopterus variegatus | reverse complement strand
AGACCGGTTCCCGCTCACTGGCTGAGCGAGGCGCGGGAGCAACACGGAGGGTTGCGATCCCATTGCCGGACACCGAAAAAGACAAAAAGGAAAAAAAAAAAAAAAGAGTCAAGTTATGTATCCCTGTACACAGATGTTGTTAAGTAATAGATGGCTCCGAGAAGCTATCACACCCATGGTTACAGAGTCTGACAGCTAAAGGATACTGATTCAAATCAGCCAAAGGAAGAGGGGTATAGGGCAAAGTCCAGGAAGGTTCCCAACGCAGAGATTCCAGTTGTTCTCTCTGAATGGAGTCACAAACAACATTACATTAAAATGTGACAATAAGCACTGAGTACTGCCAACCAGGGAAGCTCACCCAGGCCATGGTGCTGAGTTCTGGCTGGCGCCTCACCTGTAGGCATGGCTGACTGCCCATGTGACCGATCCAGTCTCCAGCCCCTTTAGAGGTCAAGCTGATACTACTGTGCAACCCAAAGTCCCCACCCCAAATCACATTGTTAGAATGCCTGGGGTGGCCAGCCCCCCAAAATCACATTGTTACATTCATATCAGAAATGATGCTCCCAGGGCTTAGAGATTACCTCCCAAAGCCAAGAACAAAGGCCATACCTCTCCTTGGAAACGGTTAAGATCTTTATGTCACACACACAGAGCTATATCCAAACTTTTCAAACCTGAAGCCCACACATGAATCATACGGAATTGTCCACTGGGGGGGAAAAAAAGGAACAAAAGAAAAAAATCTATTTATTGTGGCCACTGATGACAACGTCTGTAAATATTCCCCTTTGCTGGGAGGATTTTGCAAAGAAGTAGCAATTAATTCAACTTTTTCAATAATACATTTTGCAATCATCCTACAAAGTAAAAGCTAGGATATTAGGAACCTCTAAAATAAGTGGGGTTAATCATGAGTTTTCTACCATTTGAAACTGAGCTTTACATAGTCCCCTTTTCATTGACCTAATTAAGTCAATCTCTAGAGATCTTTGGCTTTCCTGTGAAGTTCAGGGCATGTCACTGCTGATGAATAAATTCATGGTATAAGGAATCAAAGTCAAAATTAGCATGAAATTGATATCCCGCTGCTCACTACCATCAGGGAAAACCAACTGAATGTATTAGGGGAACTGTTGATGGGACAATCAACTCTGACAAAAATTTTGATTTCCTTTTTAGATACCTCGTGTGAAATATTGCCATCAACTGCATGCTATTTCAAAAACGTAATATCTGGGCCTCACCAAATGATTGTTATTATAGGATCACTTCAATATTTACAGTCTTTAAGAAATAAAAACTTGGGGCTGGCCCAGTGGCACACTGCTACAGTGCGCCGCTTGGGAGCGCGGTGGCGCTCCCGCCGAGGGTTCGGATCCCACATACAGACCGGTTCCGCTCACAGGCTGAGCGAGGTGCAGGCGCGGCACCGAGGGTTGCAATTCCGTTGCCGGTCCCGGTCTGGTACGGGCGCAACACTGAGGGTTGCGATCCGTTGCCGGACACGAAAAAAAAAAAGACACACACACACACACACACAAAAAAAAAAGAAATAAAAACTTAACATATAGTCTTCACTGTGAAATTGTGTTAATTACCTTTTTCATTGATTTTATATATGGTCATCTCATAGAGGCTCTGGATATGCTGGGGTATTAAGTTTTAACACAGCTATTTCAAGGAATCTATGAAAGAATATTCATCTAAATGGGATTTGGAGAAATGTTGAAGGAAAGAGCCAATATAATGTGGAAGTATCCGCTTAGAAATAAGCAACCCTTATCAAAAATCTATACTGTCCATAGCTTTTTGAAGGTAAACTAATGACATAGTATTGTTGATCTTTCTTACAGCATGCCGTACCAGGAAGACTTCCCAGAAAAATACAGCAGACTTGGAGAAAGGGATATCACATGACAATAAGAAATTTAAATGTACATATTTTTAGAACCTGATTCCCAACTGTCTATCTTCCTCCCACTTTCTGTAATACCTTTTTATGTGTATCCTTTATTATAATAACAACATTTTTTATTTCCTAATTTATTTCTTCTGAGTCTTACAAAAACGTTAACTCCAAGTATTGTTGAGATAATTAATGCTTGAGAAAGTTTAAAGGACCTGCTAAATACACCTGCCGCTAGGCCCAGGTGGTCTAAGATGTATCCAATCATCACAGAGCAGAGATCAGCAAATTATAATTTAACACTGTGACCCTAGACTTTGTTATGCTTAAAAAAAAAAAAAATCATAGAACTTTGCATGTCCTGCAAACCTCCTATGGGAAATGTTGCCAATTTTGATATTTAGAATCCTTTTCATAAAGTAAAGAAAATAAAATGCAAATCCCTGTAGAATGCTGTGCCAAGAACAGGTTTGCATTTATCAGATAAGAAAACTCTCTAACAAGCCTTGTTTCTATGTGTTGACTTAGGAAACTCAGAGCTAATAACCTTCTGTTACCATCTCTTGGGTTGAGTCTTTCTCTTTATAAGGGAATGTGGCCTCCGGCAATGTATATGGAAATCTGGAAATAGGCCCTAGGGATAGGAGGAGAGTGATGTCTAGACATTTCTGTCTCATCCCATCATTTTGGCTTGTCCTTTTGGCTCACCATGCGTAGGCATGATGGATATTTCTGTTAAAAGAATTAAGTAAATACTAAGACAGAGCAAGGAGAAAATTAAGAAAACGTGTGAATATTGCTAGCAGTCTCTCTTACAACACTCTGTGTTCATATCCTGCCAGATCCCATTTGCTCCCAAGGTACCTGAGCCCCCAAACCCACCCCCATTCTCATTCTGCCCCTTCTTTCAAGAGGGAAAATTTTTTTAATTATATTTTCTTTCTCAATATTTTCTCACCTTCAGTCTTTATTTTTAACTTCCATATGTGTGTTTATATCACACACTGTTTCAAGTTCCTTCTCAAAATAAAGAGAGAGGGTAAAATACAAATCAACACATAAATGGAGAGCCAAGCTAATTTATAATGCTAATAGATGCTTCCTGAAGGATTGAAGATTGGATTGGCAAAGCATGCAAATGGCTTCTGGGTTACAAAATGTTTCATTCCCTAGGAGATTTGGAGGAAAACAGCTAACAGTTTACAGTTCTCGTTATTAAAGGTTGTAAAGATGCTTTGCATTTCTGTGAAATAGCAATTCACAGTAAGGGTGAACTTGATCAGTTTTCTTTTTTTTTTTTTTTCCCCCTTTCTGTCTTTTTTCGTGTCCGGCAATGGATCGCAACCCTCAGTGTTGCGCCCGTACCGGACTGGGACCGGCAACGGGATGGCAACCCTCAGTGTTGCGCCCGTACCGGACTGGGACCGGCAACGGGATGGCAACCCTCAGTGTTGCGCCCGTACCGGACTGGGACCGGCAACGGGATGGCAACCCTCAGTGTTGCGCCCGTACCGGACTGGGACCGGCAACGGGATGGCAACCCTCAGTGTTGCGCCCGTACCGGACTGGGACCGGCAACGGGATGGCAACCCTCAGTGTTGCGCCCGTACCGGACTGGGACCGGCAACGGGATGGCAACCCTCAGTGTTGCGTCCGCACCTCGCTCAGCCTGTGTGCGGGAACCGGTCTGTATGTGGGATCCGAAACCTTGGTGGGAGTGCCACCACACCTCCCAAGTGGTGCACTATAGCAGTGTGCCACCGGGCCGGCCCTTGATCGGTTTTCTATTTCAGCGTATCACGCTTTAGTTAATTACAGTGCGGATTTGCTCTAATAACCCATTTTGTTGATTTAGGCTCTGTTTTCAAGCAGGCGGCGAGAATTAGGACACAGCACTCAGGAAAGTGAGCCATCATACGTACAAATCCCTCTGTTAGGGCAAAGCCTGAGGTTTGGTGCTGCTACTCACACCGTGGAGCCCCTCAAAATTCTATATATTCACCATCTTCCTATGTATAACAAGGCTACATCATTTTAATAACCTCTTCTGATCCTATTCTCTCCCTGGGAAGTGCTAGGTGACCGTGGCATTGCTCAGTGGAAGATTTCCTGTTTTTCCTTGTCTTGGGCAATCACTACAAAGTAAATTGAATGGCAAATCNGGGAGCGCGGTGGCGCTCCCGCCGAGGGTTCGGATCCCACATACAGACCGGTTCCGCTCACAGGCTGAGCGAGGTGCAGGCGCGGCACCGAGGGTTGCAATTCCGTTGCCGGTCCCGGTCTGGTACGGGCGCAACACTGAGGGTTGCGATCCGTTGCCGGACACGAAAAAAAAAAAGACACACACACACACACACACAAAAAAAAAAGAAATAAAAACTTAACATATAGTCTTCACTGTGAAATTGTGTTAATTACCTTTTTCATTGATTTTATATATGGTCATCTCATAGAGGCTCTGGATATGCTGGGGTATTAAGTTTTAACACAGCTATTTCAAGGAATCTATGAAAGAATATTCATCTAAATGGGATTTGGAGAAATGTTGAAGGAAAGAGCCAATATAATGTGGAAGTATCCGCTTAGAAATAAGCAACCCTTATCAAAAATCTATACTGTCCATAGCTTTTTGAAGGTAAACTAATGACATAGTATTGTTGATCTTTCTTACAGCATGCCGTACCAGGAAGACTTCCCAGAAAAATACAGCAGACTTGGAGAAAGGGATATCACATGACAATAAGAAATTTAAATGTACATATTTTTAGAACCTGATTCCCAACTGTCTATCTTCCTCCCACTTTCTGTAATACCTTTTTATGTGTATCCTTTATTATAATAACAACATTTTTTATTTCCTAATTTATTTCTTCTGAGTCTTACAAAAACGTTAACTCCAAGTATTGTTGAGATAATTAATGCTTGAGAAAGTTTAAAGGACCTGCTAAATACACCTGCCGCTAGGCCCAGGTGGTCTAAGATGTATCCAATCATCACAGAGCAGAGATCAGCAAATTATAATTTAACACTGTGACCCTAGACTTTGTTATGCTTAAAAAAAAAAAAAAAAAAAAAAAAAAAAAAATCATAGAACTTTGCATGTCCTGCAAACCTCCTATGGGAAATGTTGCCAATTTTGATATTTAGAATCCTTTTCATAAAGTAAAGAAAATAAAATGCAAATCCCTGTAGAATGCTGTGCCAAGAACAGGTTTGCATTTATCAGATAAGAAAACTCTCTAACAAGCCTTGTTTCTATGTGTTGACTTAGGAAACTCAGAGCTAATAACCTTCTGTTACCATCTCTTGGGTTGAGTCTTTCTCTTTATAAGGGAATGTGGCCTCCAACAATGTATATGGAAATCTGGAAATAGGCCCTAGAGATAGGAGGAGAGTGATGTCTAGACATTTCTGTCTCATCCCATCATTTTGGCTTGTCCTTTTGGCTCACCATGCGTAGGCATGATGGATATTTCTGTTAAAAGAATTAACTAAATACTAAGACAGAGCAAGGAGAAAATTAAGAAAACGTGTGAATATTGCTAGCAGTCTCTCTTACAACACTCTGTGTTCATATCCTGCCAGATCCCATTTGCTCCCAAGGTACCTGAGCCCCCAAACCCACCCCCATTCTCATTCTGCCCCTTCTTTCAAGAGGGAAAATTTTTTTAATTATATTTTCTTTCTCAATATTTTCTCACCTTCAGTCTTTATTTTTAACTTCCATATGTGTGTTTATATCACACACTGTTTCAAGTTCCTTCTCAAAATAAAGAGAGAGGGTAAAATACAAATCAACACATAAATGGAGAGCCAAGCTAATTTATAATGCTAATAGATGCTTCCTGAAGGATTGAAGATTGGATTGGCAAAGCATGCAAATGGCTTCTGGGTTACAAAATGTTTCATTCCCTAGGAGATTTGGAGGAAAACAGCTAACAGTTTACAGTTCTCGTTATTAAAGGTTGTAAAGATGCTTTGCATTTCTGTGAAATAGCAATTCACAGTAAGGGTGAACTTGATCAGTTTTCTTTTTTTTTTTTTTTCCCCCTTTCTGTCTTTTTTCGTGTCCGGCAATGGATCGCAACCCTCAGTGTTGCGCCCGTACCGGACTGGGACCGGCAACGGGATGGCAACCCTCAGTGTTGCGTCCGCACCTCGCTCAGCCTGTGTGCGGGAACCGGTCTGTATGTGGGATCCGAAACCTTGGTGGGAGTGCCACCACACCTCCCAAGTGGTGCACTATAGCAGTGTGCCACCGGGCCGGCCCTTGATCGGTTTTCTATTTCAGCGTATCACGCTTTAGTTAATTACAGTGCGGATTTGCTCTAATAACCCATTTTGTTGATTTAGGCTCTGTTTTCAAGCAGGCGGCGAGAATTAGGACACAGCACTCAGGAAAGTGAGCCATCATACGTACAAATCCCTCTGTTAGGGCAAAGCCTGAGGTTTGGTGCTGCTACTCACACCGTGGAGCCCCTCAAAATTCTATATATTCACCATCTTCCTATGTATAACAAGGCTACATCATTTTAATAACCTCTTCTGATCCTATTCTCTCCCTGGGAAGTGCTAGGTGACCGTGGCATTGCTCAGTGGAAGATTTCCTGTTTTTCCTTGTCTTGGGCAATCACTACAAAGTAAATTGAATGGCAAATCGGCAAAGGAGATAAACAAGGCTCCAAGCCCAGCTATAGAAAAGGAACTTTCCATTTGCTGTGACACAAAACAATGTTCTCCAGATATTGATTACACCAGGACTGCATTAGCCCTCGGACTATTCCTGCTGTAATGGGCTGCATATTTTGCTTCAGTGACTCATCATTACCCCTACACATGCTGCATTTTCCATGAAGGGAGAAAAAAGCAATTAATAAATGAGCCCCATTCTCCTAATCAAGACAAATGAGAAAACAGGGACACAGGGCAGAATGTGTCCTCAATGTTGGTGTCTTTGGTGTGATTCTTTACGTAAGGGTTTAAAAGAGACCATGTAAAAAGGAATAAACTTTTAAGTATGTATTCGTATTTATAGACTATGGTCAAAATAAATTTTATTAAAATCAGTAAATTACTTGTGTACAATGTTTAAGTAATACTTAATAAATAAGTTCTACAATGTGTTTTGAAAAACGTGAACTTCCTTAATGTCTCTTTACAATTATATATGTGTAAATGTGTAGACATATATGGATGTATACTAATACAGATATAGATGTAGATGTGGATATATATGTACATATCCATATACACACATGTACAATGTATCCACATACTGGATACCTACAGCTACAATGCCTTATGACATTTCAGAATCATAAAAACTGGCTGCTGGTACAAAATTTCATCCTTCATTAAATTATTCATACGTTTACTCATCCAACAATTAATTTACTCTGCAAATATTTATCGAGCTTTTTGTGCAAGCCATTAGTGGATTTAAAAATAATTAAGACTGGGGTTTGTCCAAAAACCAAAAAGAGGTTTCAACTCATTAAAGGAGATAAGGAAATTCTACAAGCGACTATTATGGAAGCAAGAATAATTAAGAGCCAATTGACTAGTGCCAAGGGACTACTGGTCTTTCAAATAAATGGAATTTGGGAAATTTTCATGGAGGATGTGGTACCTAAACCAGGTCTTGAAAAATGAGTACAGGGCCGAGCCCGTGGCGCACTCTGGAGAGTGCGGTGCTGGGAGCGCAGCAACGGTCCCGCCACGGGTTTGGATCCTATATAGGGATAACCGGTGCGCTTGAGCACGGTACGACCAGTCTCAAAAAGGACAAAAAAAAAAAAAAAAAGAAAAGAAAAGAAAAGAAAAATGAGCACATTTCTCAAAAGAAGATATACGAAGGGCCAACAGGTATATGGAAAAATTCTCAACATCACTAATCATCAGGGAAATGCAAATTAAAACCAGAATGAGATAGCATCTTACCCCAATTGGAATGGCTATTATGAAAAAGACAAAAAAACTAACAAATGCTGGTGAAGATGCAGAGAAAAGGAAACTTTTATTCACTGTTGGTGGGAATGTAATTGAATATAGCCATTATGCAAAATAGTATGAAGCTTCCTTAAAATATTAAAAATAGAACTACTGTGTGACTCAGCAATCTCACTATTGGGTACATATACAAAGGAAAGGAAATCAGTATATCAAAGAGATATCTGCACTCCCATATTTACTGCAGCATTATTCACAATAGCCAAGATACGGAATCAAGCCAAGTGTCCATCACCAGATGAATGGGTAAAGAAAACGTGGTTTCTATATGCAATGGGATACTATTCAGTCATAACTAAGAATGAAATTATGTCATTTGTGGCAACATAGATGAGTCTGGAAGGACATTGCGTTAGTTGAAATAAGCCAGGCACAGGTAGACAAATACCGCATGATCTCCCTCATGTGTGAAATCAAAACAAATTGACCTCTTAGAACTAGAGAGTAGAACACTGGTTACCAGAGGCTGGGAAGGGTTGAAAGAAAAGATATGGAGAGGTTGGCCATTGGGTACCAGGTTACAGTTAAATAGGAGGAATAAATTCTGCTGTTCTATTACACAGTAGGGGGACTATGATTAAAAATATTGTACTGCATATTTCAAAATAGGTAGAAGAGAGAATTTTGAATGTTTTCAGCACAAAGAAATAATAAAGTTACATGTTCACAGTTTTGAGTATTAGAATGTGGCCACTTTTGGGGTGAGGAAAGGGGCATTTTTCTACATGCCACTTAGAATACTTAGTGGTAGAGGACAGAAATCTGCATTTTCACAATGTCTCCAGGTGAGCTTGTGCAAATACAAAGGTCTAAGGGTTATTTTAAGGCTTGAGCAGCTATAAAGTTTTAAAACTAGGCTCGTGATCTCTTTGGTGGTATAATTCCCTCTCAAGTTTAGTAGATTTCCTGCGTGCTTCCAATCAGTTTCAAGTGCCATTACCCATAATCAAATTACCTTTCTAGAAATAGATAGCATGTCTCCTTTATTTTTCAGATTTTTTTTGGCTTATCTCTGTGTGTCCAGCACTTGCCTTAATGGCAGCTGCCTCAAAGCCATCTGAAACATAGGCTAGGATAAAAGGAAAGCAACCTTAACTCCCACTGTTGGGGAATCAAAACAACTTGGTTTTCCGACTGTGCAAGTCCCCACATACCTCTAATCTCTATTTTCTCTGCCATATCTGTCCACAAGCCTGCAGACTATTGCCTGGCCTCAATTTTCACGAAATACCCTACTAAAAACAGAGGGTAAAAGTCAATACTATTACACTTTCCAACCACTTCTCCTGGAGCTACAAGCACACAGGCAGGCTGCCTTGTGAGTTAGTAGAGGTGACTGTTTCACTAAATATTGGACCACGCTTCATCAAATGTTTAGGGTGTGATATCCCTTTCCATGCTCTCAGTTATCTAAAAAATATGCCAATGTCTCATATTGGTATTGTTAGGGCAGCATCTTATTTCAAGATGCCTAGTTCTGTATGAAACAGAGTAGGCAAGACTGCAGCAGCAAATACTCGTAACCCTAAAATATGTGTATGGATTACTAAAATAGAAGTTTATTGCCTTATGATAGTCTGACACAGGTGTTCTTTGTCATCAGAAGTTTTTTCTCCAAGTGACATCTTAGAGATGTACATCTCGTCCACCTGTGGCTCTGGGAAGGACACATTTTTTTTTTGTCTTTTGTCTTTTTCCGTGTCCGGCAATGGATCGCAACCCTCGGTGTTGCTCCCGCGCCTCGCTCAGCCAGTGAGCGGGAACCGGTCTGTATGTGGGATCCGAACCCTCGGGCAGGAGCGCCGCCACGCTTCCCAAGCAGCGCACTATCTAGTGCGCCACCGGGCCGGCCCATGGGAAGGACACTTTTTTTTTTTTTTTTTTTTTTTGTCTTTTGTCTTTTTCCGTGTCCGGCAACGGATCGCAACCCTCAGTGTTGCCCCCGTACCGGACCGGGGACCGGCAACGGGATCGCAACCCTCGGTGTTGCTCCCGCGCCTCGCTCAGCCAGTGAGTGGGAACCGGTCTGTATGTGGGATCCGAACCCTCGGGCAGGAGCGCCGCCACGCTTCCCAAGCAGCGCACTATCCAGTGTGCCACCGGGCCGGCCCATGGGAAGGACACATTCTATTGGATAGAACTCAATGGCAGGAGTTACATCTCACCCCTAATTTCAGTTGAAGAAATCTATCCATATCCACAGGAAGAAGAAATTAATTTGTTTTGTTTTGGTTTGGGTACATAACCAACAGTCTCTATCACACCAGGAAATGATTATTTATATGTGTTCATTTAGATTAGTTGTCACTGCTTATAAATGAATAGAAAACTTGATTCTGCCAAAGTAAATCTATGTGTCTACATTTCATGTAGTCCCAGACACATAAAGAAATTTAGCAAATCTATTCTGATAATTTTTTAAGAATTTGGGTCCGACTCTGGTTTCTAAAAACATAGTGAAATAAAAGCTTTCCAGTCTGGTCTTCAGAACCCTACTTCCCCACGATCCTCATAAACTATTACACTGTGGATTGCAAATCTGGAAGCCTGTGACTCTTGCTAAAGTCAAATAAAAATATAGAGACAAATCTCTAAGGAAAACATTTTGTTTGGGAAAAAACGAGGTTGCAATCTGGGGCATACGCACAGACTGGGGTGGTCTCCCATACGTCTAAAGAACAAAGAAAGGGCTGAGAAATGCCATGTATTGTTTTGAAAGAGAGCTCACTGGCACTAGTGAAGTTTTGGGGAGTTGGCAGGCTCTCATTGGTAAGTGATGTTGGTAGGTAAAACTAGTCTCAGAATCATGGCAGGTTGTTTCAGCAGCTACTACATAAACCTGATCTTAGGGTACAGCATTGCTTTAGCAGCTGGGCTTGCAGAAGATTCTTGGAGCAGGAGCTGTGCACCCAAGTGCTTTTCCCCCTTGGCCCCTTAACTCTCATTTAGTTTGGGTGTGATAGAAATGACCCAAATTGTATCACCAGCTTTCACACTCTACAGAGTTCTCTGAACTACTGGGACACTTCAGAAACAAAACTGACAATACTTCTCTAATTAGAAAGGATCATTCTGGACTATCCAGGTCCTTGCTTCCTCCCTTGAGATAGTCCTCGGAGCTCTGGTCGTCCTAGCATAGATGTGGGAATTGGGAGTGTGTCTGGGTGTCATCACATATCAGCATTTACCCTCTGTCTAACTTTTTTGAATCAGTCCTTTTTTATATGCACTGTTACTCCCTTATGTCTGTTGCAAGAAATTATCATAAACGTGGTTGCGCCTCAGCATGTACTCTCTGTCTAACCTTTTGGAATCACTTTTTTTTTTATACACTGTGTTAGTTTCTTATGGCTGTTGCAACAAATTAGCACAAATGTGGTTGTCTAAACCAGTAGAAATTTATCTCATAATTCTGGGAGGCAGAGGAACGAAGTCGGTATCCCTGGGCTGAAATCCAGAGGTCAGCAGAACTTCACTCTCTCCAGAGATCGAGGAAAGAAGCTCTTCCTTGCTTCTTCCAGTTCTAGAAACTTCCAGCCTTCTTTGTCTTATGCCACATCATTCCCATCTTAAAACTCTCTGCTCCTTTTCCACATGCTCATTCTGGAGGAGCTGGGGAACATCTGTCTCACTTCTTTCAGCTACTCGTGGGTTGGCATTTCTTGTGGGTCATGTCTGTCTAATCTCTGCCTCTATCTTCACACTGCCTTTTCCTCATGTCCTGTAAAATCTAGCCTCTCTTATAAGGACACTTGTGATGCCATTTAGAGCCCACTCAGATTATCCAGGATAATTTCTCCATCTCAAAATCCTTAATCACACCTGCAAAGACCCTTTTTTCCAAACAAGGTAACATACAGGTGCCAGGGTTAGGACCTCATATCTTTGGAGAGACCATTTTGCAATCTACTACATACATACCCAATGTCTAATTTTCATTTCAGAGACACTTGAACACAAGAGGCTGAGAGAAGATCAGCTGGAATATGTGGGCATGGACTACGCTTTCTCGTTAAAATTTTTTCCATATGTCCACCACAATCTCTCCCCAAAACTGGACAAAGAACAAGCAATACATCTTCTTTCTCTTTTTTCCTTACGTATCATAAAAATGAAAAATAGACAATTATAAGAAGTGTCTACAAACCAGATCATAAAGAAAATTTGACTTAGTTTTCCTTGAAAGTTTACACAAATGAGTTGAGGATCTGATTAAAGGGAGTTAAGATCAGTAAGACACTTACTCTTTATTGTAAGTTCACATGCTATAATCTCTAATAATGGTTCACTTCTTTTTTTTTTTTCAATTGAGAATCATAGAATTCTGGAGCCAAAGATGTCCTAGATATTATCTGCTCTAATACGTTTATTTTGTGAATGAAAAAATATGCCCACAAGAAATAAGCCTCTCACCAAAGTTACAAACTTAGTTACCTTGCAGAATTATTCTACTTTTTTCCTTTTGCCTTTATTTTAGTGCTCTGGCCTCTTGGACCTATTCTTATGACTATTTTCTTTATTGCTACACAGGGCTGCAATGTACCATTCCAAATGATGAATCATCTCTAATATAGGAACGTCTAGATGTTGTCTTTCTTTTCTTTTTAATTCATTGAGACATAATTGGTTGTATAAATCTATGGGGTACAGCATTGAATATCAATACCTTTGTGCAATATGTGATGCTCAGATCAGGATAATTAGTATATTCAACATTATACGATGTAATCTTGTGTGTGTGTCCCTTTACCAATTTCTTGCTAACCTGCTCCCCTTTAGATTCTCTATTCATATTTGTATACAGAATAATAATGCTTCCCCCAAATTCCCCTTCACACATCCAGGGCAATGTGGCTGGAGAAGATAAATACAGAGGAAGAAAGTTGAAGGAATTCACTACCACGAGCAAGAGTATCTTTTCAGTAGACCACCAATACCTCCTAAATGAGCCTAAATTTTTAAATAATTATAAAGGAAATGGAGAAAGTACAAATTAACTTAACATTAAAATTTTTTT
>NW_007729814.1:192606-193617 GCF_000696425.1 Galeopterus variegatus | reverse complement strand
ATATTTATTTTATATTTTGAATATACATTTATTGAATGCCAAATTATTTCTGGTTTCTGGTTTCGGGCCACTAGCATGAATTCGTATATTCCCAAAAAATAGATATTATGAAGTCTGGAATAGTGGTCAGTGACTTTAGTGGTCAGTGACTCTAGTGGTCAGTGACTTTAGTGGTCAGTGACTTTAGTCTACCTTGCCCACAGTAGAAGGAGACTGATGTGCTCTATTGAATAGGAAAGAATACCAAAAAGAAGAAAAAAAGGAAAAGATCTGATGATTGCCTAATATATCCCATGTTGGGGCATCCCGCCCAGCTCCTTCAGTGGAATAGACATTGGGATACCCTTTCCTGTATTATCTTTTCCACTCTAACAATAAGATTCCATCAATTCTTTTAACCTCTTTGGACTTGATTTTCCTCCTAGTAAATGAAGGATCTGCCCTGAGCCATTCAGCACGTGTAACCTCCATGCATTTCTATGTGATAGAGAACCTCAGCAGTAGCCCCTCTTGTTTCAGTATATCCCTGCCTCCAAATTAGGAAATGACAGGGTATCAGTAACAGGGTCTTTTTTCCTTTGTCAGGAACAGCTCCCACTAAAACAGTTTAAGGAGGTTACATACTGTACTCTTTGTCAAATTGTTTTTGGGCCCCAAGCAGAGACAGAATGTAACACAATTTGTGTGGTGATCATGCAAGTATTTAATCACCTGCTGCATGTTCTTATCCAACATCTCCCCCCCAATAAAAATATATATGATCTTAATGTAGGGGTTAAGAGCGTGGTTTCTGAAGTGCTTGGATTCTAACCCTGTTTCTACCACACCAGCTGTTTAAACTTATGCAATGCACTTAATCTTGCTCTGTTTCTGTTTCTTCATAGATAATATAGAGTTTTGAGTATCCAACAGAATAATACGTATAAACTTCTTAATGCAACATTAGCAACACCGTAAGTTTCCAAAAATGTTAGCTTTTATTTTCTCTTCACTCTTAACCCACTGTGTAAA
>NW_007729814.1:189686-190333 GCF_000696425.1 Galeopterus variegatus | reverse complement strand
AACACACCTATGGCAAATGTCATACTTAATGATATAATATTAAAACTTTCCTTAATCTTATACTCTAAATCAACTTAAATAAATCAATCTACATTAAAATAAAGAAATTCTATCAAAATAAAACATTAATAGATGTAGAAGACAAATACATTAGTCCATTTCTATTGCTTATAACGAAATACCTGGAACTGAGTAATTTATTTTTTAAAAATGAAATTTATCGCTTACAGTTTTGGAGGCTGGGAAGTCTAAACTCCAGGGAATACATGTGATATAGGCCTTGTTGGTTGTGACAGTGATTCAGGGGTCTCGTGTGCCAGAAATGGCAGAGCAAAGAGAGAGATCTTCTTGTNTGGCACAATAGCATTGGAAATTTGGTAATATCTAAACCCTAAAATACAGCAATTTTACCCTTAGGTACAAAGACTATGCATACATAAAATAGAAACTGGTATATATGACGAGAACCAAAAGTCAAGTACATAATGTCTTAGTAGCATTTTTCATTATTGTTCCAATCTGGAAACCACCGAAATATCTGTCAGCAGTAAATCAGATAGATTAATTGCATAGAATTTGATACAGTAATGAAAACAAATCCTCCCTGTAGGTGACAATGTGAATGCTTACCTCAAACATGATTTTGA
>NW_007729814.1:186927-188176 GCF_000696425.1 Galeopterus variegatus | reverse complement strand
GAACTTATACATGTACCTAAGGCTTTCATTATTGCAATATATTTTCCTAGAAAAAAATAATAGTCTGATCAAGATTGCAAAGTTGTGTTTAACTACTTGAGAGAAAATGTATTTATTCTCATTAAACAGAAATAGATGCTGTTAATTACAACTAACTATTTCACATTTTTACAGTACGGCCTTTATGTTCTCTATTAATATTTTAATCCATGTGGCCTTGAAAGTTACCAAACCATTTATTTTTAAATAGTCTTCAAATTGATTTCCGAAATAGCTATAATTCATTCATCAAGTAAAATTTAGAAAACTTTAATAGGAGGATATGTTACACATAGAAATTATTTCTCTTTTAAGATATTTATAAGCAGAAATTTGTTGCATTTAATTTTGCAAATGTATTTACCGTCTTAAAAAATAAAAGTAGGTCATAATGACCATTGTGAAGCTAATTAAATTAAATATGTGATACTTCAGATATTTAACAAGGTAAAACTGGTGTTTCCTCAGCGGACTCTAAACGGTGAGCATGTACTTTTATCAGATCAGGGACTGGTATCCTGCCAGTCAAAAGATCCAGCTGTTTGAAGTTGCTTCTCCTTCACCTCAGATGCAATTTTGCTTTTGAAAATACCAAATTTTATTACAGACTTGCTATTTGATTAAAAATGAATGTGAGGCCACTAAAATGGGCTAATGAGATAACTCTTTGACACGATAGAAGTGCAAGTGATGGTTAATACAGTCACAATCATCACAGATTAATACATTAGTTAACAATGAAATCTATTTTTTTGCTTTTATGACAATTGCCAATTTTTCACCTCAAAGAGAAGGGATTCTATCTCTGTAACCAAACACATTATAGTCAGATTATACAAGGGATCAAGCCCTAATTTTTAACTGTGCCATGTTCCGCACACTCGAATGTCTGCAAGGAACACAGCAATTCATACTCCTAGCATTCATGAATTTTAAATTGTCTATGATTATATCAAACAGAACTTATGCAATTACACTTAAGAATCATTTTTCTCTCCTGAGGCAAGACACACATAGACATTGTTATGATGTGATTCATTTGTTTTCTTAAATTGAAATTAGTTTGGCCTAAAGCTGCCTCCATACATATTTTAAGTTTGACCTAAAGGTTTCTCTGTATGTAGTGAAATGTAACCCAGTTTGATGTGTAAACACACTGTCGCTTAACCCAGAAGTACAAAGGTACTTAAAAGTTCATGGTAAAATAGAA
>NW_007729814.1:184993-185582 GCF_000696425.1 Galeopterus variegatus | reverse complement strand
AAATATGTGATTTTCAGAAAATGTGATTGCTTATAGGTCACTGTTTTTAATGACATTATTATAAACAACAAATTCTTATCCAAACCCAAATTGTTTTATTGGAAAGAATATTCTTAATGTTAAGGAAAATGAAGATTCTGCATTATAATATAAAGATAATCTTTCTTCCTTACTTATTTATTTAACCTGAAAAATAAATATTGAAAAGACACCTTGTACATAAGCTCTAAATTTTTAAAGAATCCGCCAAGTCATTTATATGGGTTGAGTTAATTTGTGCAACATCAGTGAAGCTGGTGATTAAAACAAAAAATGTTAAGACTAGGATATGTCATTCTAATTCAAATGTTCTTTTTTTTTTTTTTGTTTTTGTTTTTGTTTTTTTTTTTTTTGAATAGTGTTAAATTAAGTTTGGCCTAGCCACTTATCTCAGTTGGTTAGAGGTCAGTGTTATAACACCCACATCAAGAATTTAGATCCCCTTTCGAGCCAACCACCACACAAAAAAGAAAAGGACAAGAGGATAACAGCTTTCTAGAAATGTATTATTCTACAATCAATATAGCACAATTCATACTCAAAAAAAAAA
>NW_007729814.1:180948-182255 GCF_000696425.1 Galeopterus variegatus | reverse complement strand
GTGGTTTTTCACGTCACTTATAATACACATGGAGTTAGACATTTGGAGATGTTTTATTTGAAAATTAAAGAAAGAAAAGCATTATTAGGAAATAATTATTTCCTATGTATTATTATTTGTTATACAAAAAATAACAAATATTCAAACAGTATATAATATTGAAATCAATAATACATACTGTATGAACTTATACATGTACCTAAGGCTTTCATTATTGCAATATATTTTCCTAGAAAAAAATAATNAATCAAAAGATGATAGAATCTTTCCATGAACTTTTTGAAGTACCCTCTTATACAGTCTCGTAACACTAGTGGCTGAACCTCCAACCAGTCAGAAGCTAAGCTCTGCCAAAACAGGACCACATAAGGCCAATGCCGACTGCAGGCAATCAGGCTGTTTCTGTAGGTCACCCCCTGTTCTCTGGCTATAAATGTGACCTGCACATGTGGTGAGGCAGAGCATTTTGAACCGTCTTTGGTCCAGATGGTTGCCTGATTCTAGAATCACAATTAANGGCAGAGCATTTTGAACCGTCTTTGGTCCAGATGGTTGCCTGATTCTAGAATCACAATTAATATCTACAAAACTAGATTTGTTGTAGTTTTGTGTTTTAACATTTCATTTCTTTGTTTTTGTTTCTTTGTTTACTGGCATGGAAAAGTGTTTTAAAAGAAGTACGGATACTGCTATGGGATAGGAAGTTTAGATGAAATACTAGGTAACGAATTTGGAGATGGCATAGAAAAATTAATAATAAAAATTTAATATATTACTACCCATTAAAAGCGTCATGGCACTTTTTAAAATATACAGTCAAACTTCACAATAGGAAACAAAAATACAATTGCTATTCTGTTGATTCCACATGTCAATTTAAATTTCCCACCATGGAATCTGTACTTCTAAACACAGCAGGCCATGCACATAAGTACATCTTTTTACCTTTCATTTTTAAACACGTATTTTTGGATTTTGGATTACCCCTTTAAAATATGCAAGTGAATTATAAATGATTTTCCTTGACTTAATTTTTAAAGATGATAGCTATTTTCCACAAATTGCACTTTTTGGAATATGAAACAAATTCACTAGAGTTTTAAATATTATTAAAAGTTTTAGAACTTTGGGCCAGCCTGGTGGTGCACTCGGTAGAGTGCGGCGCTTGGGAGCGCGGCGGCACTCCCGCCGAGGGTTCAGATCCCATATAGAGACCGGTCCGCTCACTGGCTGAGCACGGTGCGGACGTGACACCGAGGGTTGCGATCCCGTTACCGGTCATGAAAAAAAGACAAAAAGGAAAAAAA
>NW_007729814.1:177594-179841 GCF_000696425.1 Galeopterus variegatus | reverse complement strand
AAAAAAAAAATAGTTTGCCTTAATGGTTTCTTCTGACATAGTAAGCTATAACCTGATTAGCTGTGCAAACAGACCGTAACCTGCTCTTGTAACAAGTAGCCAAGTCTCAACTAATTACAGTTAGCCAACTCTTCTGTACTTCAC
Organism: Galeopterus variegatus; assembly: GCF_000696425.1. Classification (NCBI taxonomy): domain Eukaryota; kingdom Metazoa; phylum Chordata; class Mammalia; order Dermoptera; family Cynocephalidae; genus Galeopterus; species Galeopterus variegatus. The sequence goes on along the minus strand of NW_007729814.1, from coordinate 179,697 downwards.
TGGTGTTTTCTGTATGACACTTTCTCCTTCTTTGTCTATAAATCTTAGCTGACCAAGTGGCAGCCACAGAGTCACTCTAAACTTGTTTTTGTGCTGGTGGCTGCCTAATTGGCAAATCGTTCTTTGCTCAATTATACTCTGTTAAATTTAATGTGCCCAAAGTTTTTCTGTTAACAATAGTATGACTGGCAGACCCTACTATGACCCCATCCTCCCACCTTGTGAAATTCCCTCTCCTTGCATGTAGGCAAGACCCACCCATTGCTTCTGGACAGTAGAATTTGCCAAGAAGAGTATTGGAATGTCACTCTCATGACTATGGTATGTTTTATGGAAAAAGTGATAAATGCATGTTCATGATCATGTTACCATACACACACAAGACCCAGCATGCTAACCAGAGACCCGGGCTGGCTGTGAGAGAGTAACGTGCCATGTTGTAAGAGGAACTGTAACAGGGCATGTGTCGAGGAGATGGGGAGGACTCTGGCTGCAGAGCTTCCTCTTGGCCAACTGCTAGCAAACAGGGACTTAGTCTTACAGCCACATGCAGAAGAATCCTGCCAAAAGCTGAATGAAACTTAACATGAACCTTCCCCAGCCAGGCTTCTGCTGAGACTGCACCCCAGATGACACTTGAATAGCAGGCGGGTGAAAACTGAACTGGAGAACCAGGTAAGCTTTGCATGGATTTCTGAGCTACAGAAACTGTGAGATAGGTATGTGTTGTTTTAAATCAGACTGTAAGTAATGATGGAATACACAATGCATCTTAATATATACAAATAATTCTCAGGTCCAAATGGGGTATTTCAAGATTTATTTCATTTTCTTTATTTTTCTCCTTAAATTTTTTTTATACATTTTAATCAATTTTAGAGGAATGAGGTGGGGGTATATTTTTATTAAGGTGGTAATTTAAATGATAATATACTAGATGGATCTTCTATCAGAAGCTGGATAATTTTCTGGAACATAGTATACTTATAGAAGGGGCTGAAAATAGGTGGTTGCTTAGGTCTTTTAAAAAATGTTTTTCCCAACTTTCTAAATTAGCGATTTGCCTTATGTATTTGTCATTTTATAAACGTTGGTTTTTCCTAATAGTTCTTAAACATTTCACATATTGTCCTTAAATTTTACTATGAGCTGACAAAATAACAATAAAAATAATAGTTAAGCAAACAGCACAAAAGCATAAAACTATACCTGGTATCTCATGCATATAATTGGTAGTTTTTGTATGTGTCACCTGGAGGGAAATTTGTTACTGCTTTTCTATGATTAATTTTACTGCCCTTGCATTCTTCTACCAAATTCGTAAGTAGTTTTTTGTTTTGTTTTTTGTTTTATCACATATGAGATACACAAGCTTCTTAGAAAGAAATAATTAGGTGACAGGTGGCAGCTAATAGAGGGAGGAAATATGTGTAGAAATGACCATACAAATTTCCAGTAGCAAATCTAGAATGCCCAGCCTATGCACACACAGTTCAGGGAGTATTATTTTTCCAGAAGAAAAGGTGGTCTTGTGAGTTGTTAGGTGGTGATTAAGTTCCACACTCCACTGGGCGCTGGTGCACCGTCTCTGCTGGGTTCAGGGAGTATTATTTTTCCAGAAGAAAAGGTGGTCTTCTGAGTTGTTAGGTGGTGATTAAGTTCCACACTCCACTGGGCGCTGGTGCACCGTCTCTGCTGTCTGACCTCTGGTAACTTGCATTACAGGGTAAAGACAAAGTAAGGTGATTAATATTCATGAACTGCCATGCAAAGCTGGAAAAGCTGAGGGATAGTGTTATTCACTGATCTGTAACATTTCCCAGGTAAACCAAGGAATAAAATGAATTTCTTTAAGCATAAAACCAGATGTCTGCTCAAAATAGATCTCTCACTGTTTTGGGATACCTTACTGGATTAATTCCTATTGCAAAAATTCTTAATTGACTTTGGTTTACCTAACTTTTTAAATAAGTATTTCAAGAATAAGCACATCTTAAATAAGTATCAAATAAATATTTAAAGGGCCGGCCCAGTGGCGCACCGCTACAGTGCGCCGCTTGGGAGCGCGGCGACGCTCCCGCCAAGGGTTCGGATCCCACATAC
>NW_007729814.1:174872-176324 GCF_000696425.1 Galeopterus variegatus | reverse complement strand
GAAATCCATTTTATCTTGTTCAGAGCAATCAAAGAGGTAAGCAGGAAAAAGATAAATAAATAAAGAGCTTGCAAACATACAGAATTAGAAAACAAAACAGCAGGAGCTCAGCTGCTGACCTGAATAAAGGCAAGATGCAGAAATGACTGCTGTGAATTAAAACCTCTGCTCTCTTTTTGGTGGATGCTCTTTTAGGTTTGGGAATGGATAAGTCAGAAATTTGGGAAAACTCATTGAAAAGACATGAGAATTAGCCCTTTATACATATTTTCATTGGACCAATTATTATCTATAGGGACATAGAATTAACAACTGGAGATTCTGTTTTACTTAGGATTTTAGACCCAAGGGTAAACATGAATCTATTCAAAATCTGAAATAATACCTGCAACCTGGCAAAAATTGAGGAGGTCAATTTTTTTTTTTTTCCCCTTTTTGTCTTTTTTTCGTGACGGGCAACGGATCGCAACCCTCAGTGTCGCACCCGGACCGGACCGGGACCAGCAACGGGATCANATCCGTTGCCGGTCACGAAAAAACACAAAAAGGAAAATAAATAAATAAATAAATATTTAAAGTTTCCAAGAAAACTTTGTAGTTTTCATTTTTGTAAGTTATATTTCTAACATCTTTTACTCTAAAATCTATGTCTATCAATTATACTACACAGCCATTGTTTAAATATATATATGGAATGGTCTTTATGAATTATCATGTTAAATATGTGATCAATTTCATATATGCTTCATAATTTAATATTGTCTTTAAGTTAGATACACCTGCTCTCAAATTATCTTGCTGGTTTGGATTTTGGATATCTTATGCCTCAAAACAGAGACTACAAGCCTCAGAATATAAATCCTTGGGCTAATTTGTTAAATTAATATCGTCTAGAAGATTTATTTTTCATGTGCTGAAAAAAGAACCAAAAACTAGAAGCAAAACTCATACTGAAAAACAATTCTGTTCATAAAAAACTATTGAAAACTGCATTGCATGAATGTAGAAATATTTCTAAAGAGCAGCAAATGAGAAAAACAATTAAAACTAGAAATCCAAAGAAAAAATCACTTGAAGAAAAGCACAAGCTTTTCCTTATGGTTTTCTCAGATAACTAGAGGGAAAACCGCTGTTAAGAGACACAAAATGCTAATTACAATGTTTAGTTGAGAGGAATGACTATCAGCAATTGTAAAAAGAAAGGGGGAAAGGAATTTACAGCAATGGAAATTGCATCATACTATGCTGGCATGCAAGGAAATCCATTTTATCTTGTTCAGAGCAATCAAAGAGGTAAGCAGGAAAAAGATAAATAAATGAAGAGCTTGCAAACATACAGAATTAGAAAACAAAACAGCAGGAGCTCAGCTGCTGACCTGAATAAAGGCAACATGCAGAAATGACTGCTGTGAATTAAAACCTCTGCTCTCTTTTTGGTGGATGCTCTTTTAG
>NW_007729814.1:172299-173815 GCF_000696425.1 Galeopterus variegatus | reverse complement strand
CCCTAATTCTCTAGAATAGAAAAAAGGATCCTTATCACAGTCCCCCTTCCCACAGTTTTAAGCATTAGAGAGGTTTTTGTTTCTTGGTTTGCTTTTTTTTTTCCAAAATATATTAATATAAATAAGTTAAGACTATTAAACATCTCTATGTCTACACCTAAGCATCCAAACACATCTGAACTTCCTATTTATAAAAACTTAAAAAGAAGATTCTACCCTCCTCCAGGATAAGCTGGTCCAGAAATGTGCAGAACATATCCAATAAGAAAAGTTTCTTTTATGTCTAAACTAAGTCATATATATTGCATTTTAATTCAACAAATATATTGAATTCCCGTTATGTGTCAAGCATTGAACTAGCTGCTCAATGGAATACAAAAATTAGCAATGCATGGCCCTTACTGCTGTGGATTGAACTCTGTCCCCCAAAGTTCCAGGTATTAGAAAATTAATCCCCACTGTGATGGTGTTAAGAGGGTGGGGATCCTCTTATGGTCATTGAAAGGTGGGGCATTAAAGAAGTGAATAGATTGTGGGGACTGTACCCTTGGGAAAGGATTGATCCATTCATGGAGGAAGAAGTTGATGGTTTAATGGGTGGTAATGGGCATGGTTCTGATGGCTTTATAAGGACAGCGAGAGAGCAGGTTAGCTCTCGCTTGCTCAGCCCATTAGCCATGTGATACACTGCATCGCTGCAGAGCCACCACCAAGGCCCTCACCAGATGTGTCCCCTGGACTGTGGAATTCCCAGCCTCCAAAACTGTAAGCAATAAATATCATTTATTTACAAATTACCCAGTTTGGGGTATTCTGTTATAAGCAACAGAAATGGACTCATAAACTCAGCCTTAATGAACTCGTCATACCCAAGAAGTATTGAAGCAATGGTGGCTGCCATTGATCCGACAGCTACGTGAGCTAGGCTCCCGTAGTCATGGAATCCTGCAGTGTCAATATCATTATCCTTAAATTAAAGATGAGGTCACTGAGGAACATAAAGTTTAAGCATTTCAATCCTAATCTTTCTACCAAGTCCCACTTTGCACAACAGTCTGCCATTTGCCTTGGTACTAAGCTCCTTCTGAGCTTCCTTCCTTGGAATTGAGCCATCCTAGGTCCTTTACCATTTCCACCCAATGGTTATGATGTCTGCAGTGTCTTGCTCATTCATTCAACGACTGCCTGTGTGATTCGGTAGTCTTTGAGTAGTACTGGATGCCTGAGAGCTCATGATCATTTCTTCCTTCTAGCATTTTTACAAGACAGAGCAAAGCTTCCTGAGTCACAGTGAAATGTAAGCCCCTCTCTAAACCTGGTACGTACCACACACGTTCTCTGCAGCTGAAGTATTCTGAAAAGCATTCAAGGAGGGTTTGAGAATGTAAAGGCACTGGATTTATTGCTGGAAGACATAACTTTTTATGCAGAGAATTGTTTTTCCTGTTGCTATTGACATTTTCAGATGCAGCCTTATGCACTGACAATGACAAATAGACTATATCGTTAGTTCAGG
>NW_007729814.1:169105-171052 GCF_000696425.1 Galeopterus variegatus | reverse complement strand
CAGATTATCAGCAAAGGTTGAACTCAGAAATGTTTAACCATTTACCTTGACACCTAACACTGTGCCTGGCACTCTATAAGCTTTTTAAAAAATTCTTATCATTTATTTTTTTTCACTGACACATAATAATTGTACATATTTATGGGGTACAGTGTGACATTTCAGTGATTGTACACAGTCAAGTAAGGGTAATTCGTATATTCATCACCTCGGATAATTATCACTTCTTAGTGGTAAGAACATTCAAAATCCTCTCTTCTTGCTATTTTGAGATATGCAGTGAAATACTATTCAGGCATTTAAAAAAAGAAGAAAAAAATCATGTCATTTGCAGTAACATGGATGGAACTGGAGATCATAATGTTAAGTGAAGTGAGCTAGGCATAGATTGACAAATACCACATGATCTCACTCATTTGTGGGATCTAAAAAAAAGTCAATCTTAGGGCTGGCCCGGTGGCACACTGCTACAGTGCGCCGCTTGCGAAGCGCGGTGGCGCTCCCGCTGAGGGTTCGGATCCCACATACAGACNCCGTTGCCGGTCCCGGGCCGGTACGGGTGCGACACTGAGGGTTGCGATCCATTGCCGGTCACGAAAAAATACAAAAAAAGGAAAAAAAAATAAAATAAAAAAATTTAAAAAGTCAATCTTATAGAAATAGAGAGTAGAGTTGTAGTTGCCAGAGGCTGGGAGGGGGTGGGGGAGGGCAAGGTGGGGAGAGGTTGGTCAATGGGTACAAAGTTACAGCTGTGCAAGAGGAATTAGTTATAGTGTTCAAACACCCAGTAGGGTGACTATGGTTAACAAGCTTTCATTGAACAGATAAACCTCCCAAACTGCTAATCTTTATTGCTCTATAGAAGGACACTTTTTATTTTATCTTACCTTTTCAACTCATCTGCAGCGAAGAAACTTAAATTAAGAAAATCTATGATATGTATAAAATTGTATATTCTTCATGGTGACCCTAGAATACTATAAGTCCTGCAATGTTTTCTACTTCTTCCAAGAAATACTATATTTTAACTTTGAGTGCATTTTTTACCATATACTAATGCTCTGGAAACCATCAACCAGGTATGGCCACTCTCAGCCAGAAGGATGAGTTTCCCTGAGAAAACTAGTTTTCCTAGTGTGAGAGTTTCCTAAGGCTGCTGGTGGCTTAATACAACAGAAATTTATTCTCCCACAGTTCTGGAGTCTCAAAGACCAGCATCAAAGTGTCAGCAAGGCCGTGCTGCCTCTAGAGACCTGAAGGGCGATCTGTTCCATGCCTCTCTCCTAGCTGCTGGAAGTTGCTGCAGTTTTTGGAGTTTCTTGGCTTGTGAATGGATTACTCCAATCTCTACACCCATCTTCACATGTGCCTGTGTCTCTCTGCCTCCCCAGTCTTCCTTATAAAGACAACAGTCATTGGATTTAGCACCCATCTTAGTCCAGTAGAACCTCAACTTACTTTGGTGACATCTGTAAAGACCCTGTTTTCAATAAGGTCACGTTCACATGCCCTGAGTGGACATGAGTTTTTGGACGACACCATTCAACCCAGTACACCAGGTAAAGAAAAGGTTAGCACATTTAGGTTAGAGTCATTATTCTAATGTTCACTAAGGAGGATTATTGATGAGTTATTTTATTCATTGATTAGTATGGGTTTGTTCACTAATATAGAGACTATATCTGAGCTGACAAAACTAAGTAGATCATGTTAGGCTACAAAATGGTCCTTGATAGTCTTAAATGACAGCTCAACTTTATCAAAGGGATGTATCAACTTTAGCATAGAGCTAATCTACAATCAGCAGTCAAGTTTTATTCCACCACATACAACCACTCAATCACAATTCTGCTCAATGAATAGCTCCAAGCAGTAAATATTCTTTTCCACTGATTTGCAGATGAACACATCTACAGCTAACCCCTTTCCTCTGGGACGATTTGATAT
>NW_007729814.1:141724-168230 GCF_000696425.1 Galeopterus variegatus | reverse complement strand
CCACTGATTTGCAGATGAACACATCTACAGCTAACCCCTTTCCTCTGGGACGATTTGATATGCCCTTTTCTGAATGAATTCCCAGTTGTCCTTTCCCAGTTTCTCCTTCTATTTATCATGCCACCATGTTGCTTCCAATCTCTGTGTCATTCCTTTTAAAGAATCAGACATATCATGCAGAAGACCATTGGAGCTTGTAAGAAGAAAACCATCTCTACATACATGATTATTATTTTTTTTACACTTGCTTCCTCTGTGTCTGGAGTGCACTTCCCCCAAACATTTGGAAGGTTTACATTCACATGTCCACTTCACTCTGGTCTCTGCTTGACTCTGGGTTCCTCCCCAGAGGCCTGCTCTGACCACCCTATCTAAAGTAGCATCCCCCTTCCATCACATTCCATCCTTTTCCCAGTGTGTTTCTGTCCTTTTATCATTGATCCCAGCCTGGTAATACAGTTTATTTACAGATTTATTTGTTTATTGTCTGTATGCCCCACCAGAATCTAAGTTCCATGAACACAGTGACTTTATCCAGATCACTGTTGTGTTCCTTGCACTGACAATAACAGTAGTAGCCTGGCCCATAACAGATGCTTAATAAATACATGCTGCACAATTGAACAACAAATGATCGAGTTATATTCTATCTCTGACAAATCCCTTTTTGTACTAACAATTGGCCTGAAAAATAAATATGAACCAATGTGTGATTTACTGTAATTCTTATTCCTTGAACTGTTTCTGTTTTTTTTAGATTGCCAGGGGTAGATATACAAATAAGTATGGCAGCTTTCTGCATGACAAGTTCGCCAGCCCTTGCTAATACACAATCACTAGTACATAAATTAGCCAAGTGTTCATTAATGATTCTGTTGTACACCACCAAATTATTTTTCATGCTAGTGTACCATTGGAACAGGCAACCACATTTTAGTAATGGTAACCAATTGTAATAATGTATGATCGTAATTCCCATAGATTTTTTAATGCTATCACATGAATACATGTTCTATAAATTCCACACTTAATGTAAAATTCTTTTTCCACAATTTTTAGCTGAGCATGAGTGTTAGGGCATCAATTTATCACATCTTTTGTGCTATTCCTGAGTTTGGAGTCAATTCAGAAAAGATGCAGGAGACACGTAAGTACAGACCAAAAATGTCAACCTTGTTCCTTATCAACTGATTAGAAAATATGACTTTCGATCTACAGTCAAAAGGACTTTCTGATACCTCATCTCTGTATAAAGATAGTCATCCCATCATGGAAGTGCTGGGCAAGGACATTTCTCCTTTATGGGAGCAGAACCTGCCCTATGCTTACCCCTAGGAAAATCAGGTGTATCCGTTTTTCCATTGGCTAATTAATGCTGTGTTACAAATAACCACAAAGTCACGGTGGCCTACACAGTAAACATTTATCTATGCTCGCAAGTCTATGAGTTGGCCTAGAGGTTCTGCTGACTTTGGCTGGGTTCACTCAGGCATCCAGGATTAGCTGGCAGGTCATAGGGATGGGGGCTGCCTGGTTTAGGGTACCCTTAGTTGAGACAGCTTCCTTCTGCTGCTAGAGTAGTTCTCTATTCCTCCAGCAGGCTAGTCTGGGCTTGTTCTTACAGTTCAGAGAGAGCCAAGAACACACAGACATACTCTCACTTCTCCTGAATTCTGCTAACCTAAGTAAGACAAAACTAGTTTCCACCTCTGGAGCTCAGATACAGGGACAAGCAGAGAACTTGGTCAATCTTGCAATCGGTCCACCACAGTCAGATTGCACCTGCTTTTCAGGCAGGCAGATCCAAAAAAAGACCGAGGAAAGGGCCGAGCTGGTCCTGCTGATTCCCTCCCCAACTAAGGAGTGAGAGAGAAACAGAGCGAGAGGAAATTAAAGCTATTCTGCAAATGCCTGATGCTGGGAGAAAGGAAAACCTCCCTGTGTCCAGGTCCCATCATCCACTCAGCCAATTCAGTACTCGAGAAAATGAAATGAAAAAGTTACAGAAAATGAGATTTTGGTGCAGTAAGATATAACACCAGGGACTGACTCCATCTCTCACGCTCTCGTGCATTGTGTGATTTTTCATCAAGGAAACACAGTCTTGTTTTTTCCTCTATTTTCTTTTTATTTCTCAGGAAAGTACCATGTATTTGGCTTTTCCAACAAACACTTTCACTTCAAAGATTTCACTTTTGTTTTAATTATTTCAAATCACGGAATGGAATATTATAGGCCTAGAAATAGCATGGATTTTTCTTTTAAATTCTTCAAGGCTGTGGTTATTGAATTGGAAGATGGAGCTTGGGGATATGTGCCAAGCAAACATGTCCTGTCGCCTTGAAAGTTACACGTAAAAAGAAAAAAAAATTACATGTAACACTTTTAAATCGATGGAATCATCCAGAAGATTCTATTTTTAATGAATTTGCTTGAAGAAAGCTACTCTCTAATTAGGTGTTATTACTAACATCAATCACAAAGTAATATTTAAGGATTTTTTTTTTTCAAGAGGAAAAGAAGAGAACCGTTGAAGAAAATAAAAATAAAACTGTACATATTTTAACAGACTACTATCACAGTGAAATCCCATCTGGTCTTTAAGACAGAAAAATAAACCTTGTTTTATTTTACAACAAAAATATTAGCATATTTATTGATATATAAAATGCATAATATAAAATATTTATTTTTAATATTTTATATTGTTTTACACCATAACCTCTAGTTTGCCAGTTACAAGGTTCTGTTATTGCTATTAATATTTATTTTAGAGATTATTCATAGCTTTAAAATGTAATAGCATTAAATTCTTTAGAACAGCAGTCTCCAATTTTTTTGATCATTAGCTGTAATGTAAAAAAGCAATTAAATGCCTTATATGCACGTTTTCATGTTCTGCATACACATGTAACATATTATATATCTGACAAATTATGCACAAAATGGAAATTAGAAAGTATGAGCTAAAATAAGGAGACCTCTTTCTACTTTTATTCCACACCTCAGTGATAATTCTGCTCATATAGAAATGAACAAAGCAGGGCCGGCCCAGTGGTGCACTGCTACAGTGCGCCGCTTGGGAGTGCGGCGACGCTCCCGCCGAGGGTTCGGATCCCACATACAGACCGGCCGCTCACTGGCTGAGCAAGGTGCAGGTGCAACACCGAGGGTTGCGATCCCGTTGCCGGTCCCGGTCCAGTACGGGCGCAACACTGAGGGTTGTGATCCGTTGCCGGTCACGAAAAAAGACAAAAAGGAAAAAAAAAAAAAAAGAAATGAACAAAGCATTGCAGGGAAGCAGAAAGAAGACTGGAGGAAGAATTTGCTCAAAAAGACATTGAAGTATTTAAACTTCTGAATTCCATCCCCTACACTCACTTTTCAAAAAAGTACATTCAAATGTAATAGAAAAAAATCCACATCATATTTCTCCCTTCATCCCTTGGATCTAATAGGCTTTGAGGAAGGGGTCTCTGGCAGCCTTTGCTACTATCTGCTGAGACAATTTTCCAACCCACACACCTCATGTTATAGGTCCCAGCACTCTGATCATAGCGGTGGGCAGATGAGCTTCTCTGAGCCCAATGGCTTCTCTCTTCCAGGATTGATCATGAGTGACGCCCAGGGACAGGGTAGATGGAACTTCCCTTCTGATGGCAGCTCCTTGGGAGTTCACTGCCTGGGTACTCAGAACTGTGCTGGTACTGTCTTCACAAAGCCGCACTGCTCATTCCGTCCTGTCATTCCCAAGCTATGCCACTAGGTTTTCAATAGCCTCTCTTCTTTCTCTGGTTACTCCGAGGCAATTTTTGTTGTTTTGCTGCCAATTGCCTAAGCAAGCTTTCCCCTCTCAACATTGCTTAGGCCAATGATATGAAACTGAGTTCGGTTCAGCAGAAAAGGGCTTTATGCCATGATCAGGAAATGGAGAGGTACCAGCCCACGCTCTGGCAAGCCACGTGCTCCCTGAAGTGGTGTGAGGCTTGGGGTTTCTTAAGCTGAGTTGGGCAAGTGTCTCTGGTACAGGTGCAACCAGTTGGGGCATGCACTGTCCCTCTCTCCTTGAGCTGGCACTGCTGGTTGCCTTGGCAATAGGTGTCCCTCACATAACAATCTTTGTTCCCTAGAGGCAAACATAGCTGTCCCCAACTAATGGTTGCTTGGGTGATGGTGTTTGCTCTCTCTTTACAAAGGTGGCATCGACCTTTATTTTCCATAAGCAAACACCATGTTTGTCCTTTTGACAGTGGCCGTAGAGCTGGTTATTGGCATCCAAACTTCAATTCCTGTAAACACCCATAGCTTAAAGGAAGAAAAAAAAAATAACACTTCGACATTCCTTTATAGTTTAACCTTGGGGTATCCTGATGACAGATTCAACCAAAGAAATGTAACTGCTTGACCCTCCATGACTGAGTTTTAAGGTGCTCAAATTCTCATTTATTCCTTCTTTGTTTCAACACATATATATTGAGTAGCTATTTTGTGGTTAGATATCAGGCCGTAGGATAAAAAGATGAGCAAGCTATGATTGCTGTTTTTCAAATGAACAACTTTATAGTTGAGGAAACAAAGTTTACATATAGCTGTACTGGGCTTCTCTGATTAGGATAAGTACAAGATACTAAGGAACTGAGGTAGAGATCTACAAAACCTGGCCATAAAAAGATGGGGCTACTTTGTGAAGGGGTGGAGAGAAATGCTAAGCTTTAAAGTATTAATCTTTGGGCCGACCCCGTGGCTCACTCGGGAGAGTGCGACACTGGGAGCGCAGCGGCGCTCTCGCCACGGGTTCGGATCCTATATAGGGATGGCCAGTGCACTCACTGGCTGAGCACAGTGCTGATGACACCAAGCCAAGGGTTGCAATCCCCTTACCGGTCACAAAAAAAAAAAAAAAAAAGAAGTATTTATCTTTGAGAATGCAAATACTGCGTATGGTATTCTGGAAAGAGATGGACCACAGGAGCAAATAGCCTCTGGGGGAAAAGCAATTCAATGTATGAAGAACTACCAGTTTGGTCTCACACATGAGCTATGCCACTGGGGATATTAAGCTAGATACTAAGGAGTTTAAACATTGTCTCATAAATCACCTTTTTAAACTATCAAAGTAGAATGCTCAGTTCATCTGCAATAAACCTGTTAAATGTTCTACGAATTCTTGGATTATTTCAGCAATTCAGTCATAGTTGAATGATTCACTCACAATAAATAACAAGCCACAAGGAGAGAGACCAAAATCGTGTTCAGTTGCTAATTTTCTTAAAGTAAAATCGGAAATGAACACTGGTTTCATGATCAAGGATTTTTTTGTCCTACATTCTGTCAACACAGGATGTACCGAGCCATTGAAAAATAGCACAAAACATGTTGGTAGAAATGTGCCTGGTAAAATTAGAAAGAGTCGGAAGATTAACTTTCTCTTAATATTGCTGATGTCTAGGTTGTCTAATTCAACTTTTAGTTGATCATGTAACAATGGATTTCAACCATGATTTGTTTTGTTTTGTTTTTTTCCCATATTCAACAATACAGACTTAACCACGCACATTAAATTGATTATCTCTAATGCCACCCATCTCAGGTGTTCTCTTGGCCAGTATTCTAACCAGCAAGGCTTCTGAAGGAAACAATTACATATTTATTCCCTCTGGCAAGTGGCAGCTGATGCTTAGCATTTTAATGCTTATTTGCAACAGCAATGTTTCACTTTTACAAAGCAGTTGTCTTTTCAAAATTGAAAGCCCTTTGATAACTGAAGTTCTATTGTTGTGCAAAAAAAAAAAGAGAGAGAGAGAGAGAGAGAGATAAGACCACAAAATATCAAATCAAGGATTTTCACTGCTCATAACCTTTTCATTTTGGGTCTGAGAAACAATTTCATCAAATGGCTTCTGTAGGTATCACCAGAGATGAGATTAAGTGCATATAGGCTCCAGGTAATTATTTTCTCCCAAATCTGCTTTCTCTCAGTCTGATCCAAACACCTGCACATGTTTTTGGAAAATGAAAATTAATTCGGAGAAAGACACATTGAAATGTACTGCTTCCTAATAAAGGAATTTCAATTTAGAGAAAAAAATCCATTTGACTTTCCTTTTGTGATGCCTGATTCTTGATCTCCCAAAAGGGATATAATTCCTCAACCAGGGAACCCCAGTCTCTAAAAGGAACACTGGAGATATGAAAATACACATGAAATAGTGCTGGGAAAAGTTTCTCTTTATTAAATGCTGCTGTTTTCCTTCTTTAATTACTTGGCCCTTCCGAATGTTTCTTCCCTTATAAGGGGCTCACCAAAAAGCACTTGTCTTCATGTTATTTCATAGCTTTTCATGAGCAATCAGCAAAGAGCTGATGACACATTTCACACCTCAAGGATAAGCATCTACAAAGTGATGGAGACATGCTTCAGCTTCTCCAAAAAATATCTAAATTTGGCCATTAGACACCTTCAGACTGAATGGCATATGGGATGGAACTGGACGCTGGAGATACTGACATGTCAAATGGCTTCCAAAGAGAAGGGGGTTGGTTGCCTTTTCTTGAGGACAAGAAAAGACCCAACAAGTCTGCCAGCAATAATGGAGATGTCCCTGCAGACCAGGCTTGGCTTGCCCTTTGGCACTAAACAAATGACTCAAAAGTCCAAAAGTTGGTGCAAGGATTGAAGGTTTATTAAGATAACCGGCATCTGGGGGATGATGAGGCTAAAATCATCCCACCTTCTGATGCCTGTTCTGGGTTTATAAAGGGAAAGAGGTGGGAAGGTGAGGTAAAGGTTCTGTCCTACAGGAAACAGGGGAGAAGCTGGCTGTGGGATCAGCAGAGGGTCTGAGTCAGATGTCAGGGTCCCAGGGTGCACCAGGTGCTTTGGCACCATGGAGTCTGCAGTTGATGGACTGGTCAGCTTCCAGCCATTGATATTCTTTTGAGTTTGGAGTCCTTATCTCCTAGGGAGAGCTCAAAGACAATAACCTCAGTCAAAAATCACTGGAACATGAAAATACCTGACTTGGACCTCTACTAGCATGGATGCAATTTTCCTTTAAACAAGGAGGCGAGTTAATCAACTACGGTGCTTTGCCTTTCTCTTGGATTTCCTCTGTTTGCAGTTGACTTAGGGAGGTAAAAAACAAAATTTAGTTTCAGTCCTTAATTGTAGGTGCACAATATCTAAAGAAAATCAGTATAAGAGGCCGTAATGGGAAGTAAACAGAAATAAGCATTTCAGAAGGCTCCTTTTGTATCATGATTTCATCCCAGGGTAGTTTCAGCCATACGGGCAGTTTCTTATTTCCTCTACTAATGTCAGGAATTGATGATTATAAGTTCCCAAGTTAATGGCTAAGTGAAATTTTCTGTTTGGTCTTAGTTACCCCAGAGATGACTGTTCTCTGTCTAAGGTGCCTTTCAGAGACACTGTCATCTATTTGAGTCCCATTTTAAATTATCAGTAACATGCATTCTACATATGATTTTTGTGAATGGAAATTGTAATTCAGCTTTCTGCTGAATAAAAGGCAATGGGGCACTGTGCACCCACTGTGAAAGCCAAGAAGCTATTTCCAGAGCAGATTGCTTCTGCATTGGTTAGGCTGCGAGATGATGTTGGAAAGGGAAAGACCACATGACCCCCTCACCATAACCTTTGTCTGTAGTTACTTTTTCCTCTGCAAAAATGCTCAATCTAGGGCCGGCCTGGTGGCGCACTGGAGAGTGCGCTGCTTGGGAGTGTGGCGGCGCTCCCGCCGAGGGTTCGGATCCCATGCGGAGACCGGTTCCCGCCCGCCGAGGGTTCGGATCCCATGCGGAGACCGGTTCCCGCCCGCCGAGGGTTCGGATCCCATGCGGAGACCGGTTCCCGCCCGCCGAGGGTTCGGATCCCATGCGGAGACCGGTTCCCGCCCGCCGAGGGTTCGGATCCCATGCGGAGACCGGTTCCCGCCCGCCGAGGGTTCGGATCCCATGCGGAGACCGGTTCCCGCCCGCCGAGGGTTCGGATCCCATGCGGAGACCGGTTCCCGCCCGCCGAGGGTTCGGATCCCATGCGGAGACCAGTTCCTGCTCACTGGCTGAGCGCGGTGCGGGCGCAACACTGAGGGTTGCGATCCCGTTGCTGGTCCCCGGTATGGGCGTGACACCAAGGGTTGCAATCCCGTTACCGGTCAGTAAAAAAAAAGACAAAAAGGAAAAAAAAATGCTCAATCTAGGAGTTACATCAAAACATTCTTCTGCTTTCTAAAAGGAATCTACTGAATTCAACGCTAGGGAAAAACATAGAATAGATACAGCCCATGTCCTCGAGGAGCTTAAAGTCTAATCAGAGACAGGGTGTCACAGTGGGTATGCAGGACTGAGAGGGCCGATCCTACCTGTGGGGTAAACTTTCTGAACCCGGTATTTTTTGTGAGCGTATGTTTTTGATGCCAGAGGAAGAGTCATGGAGGCCTGATAGCAGGCTTCAACTCACCCCGTCCTGTTACCAGTTTCTTGACTCTGCCACAGAAAAGAATTCAAGAGCAGAGTCACAGTAGAAAGTGAGAACAGGTTTAAGATAATGAATAAGAAACATGGATTCCACAGAGAGAGTGTGGCATAGCTCCAGAGACTAAGCAGGGCCCACGTCAAGTTTAATGCAAAAGTAAGAAATGAACACAAAGTTCAGTACAGAACACAGGCTGGCTCAAGAGAACAGGGAGCCACCTGCTAAAAGGAACTATGATAAGAAAAGAAAGAAGTACATATTCAACAGGCAGAGTATGGGCTGGATCTAGGAAAGTGCCAGGATTTGGCTTTTAGAGTTTTAGTATCTAATACACATTCATGCAGTCTAATGGATATTCAATTAAGGGGTGGTTCTCTGTGGTGTAACATAGTCTTGCACATGCTCAGTTGGTCTCTTCTTGGTACATGTTCATTGGTCTGATCCTGTCATATGCACCAGATATAGTCAAGAATATTCTGTGCTCTTTAGTACCTCTAGTGGAAGGCCATTCAAAGGACAAACCACTTTACTGAGTATGCTCAACTACTAGGGTTATATAGCCCTTTTCTACTGAGCATGCCCAGCCCTGGATTTGCATAAGCCAGTCCTTGGTGGTCTCAATTTCCCCATGTTGGTACAAAAAGCATCAATAACTCTCCTCTAGGGGAAGGCCTAAAGGAGGGGATTGAGACCTGGGGGAGTTGCTTGAAACCCAGAGGCATGTCCTGAAACCTGAACCCAGGGAAACTGAGCACCTCCTATCTCGTTTTAACCACACAACTAATTGTGTCCTTCTTAAGAACAGGACTGTAGCTATGATCTCTTTGTGTTACCCATATCAGTTGGTATAGCTATTCGTATTTAGTGAATAATTGAATAATCAATATTGATTGTAAAAAACAATGAATATTGAAGACTGAATTTTGTCTTTAAAAATTATTTTCATATTTTTGAAAATATCTGTTTCCTCTGCTAACACAAAGATTTAGTAGGGTGAGGCAAATGCATTTTGACTAGAAACAAATCAGTGAACATTAGTGTATGTCTTACAGTCACAAGAGATGATCTGATTATTAGTGCTATACCTTTGTCAAATGCACTGATAACAAATCTTAATTTCTTCAACTTAATGCTTTAAAAGTCCTTGGTTCTCGGCGCATACCTAATATATGCGTGCCTGCCTGGGGAAGACCCTGAAGATGGGAAAGTCGGGATCTGTTGACAGGAGGCTCTTGACAAACTTATTGGAGGAGCCCAGAACAGGGATTAGGGATTTTTCTAAGAGTCAGGGTCATGAGAGCCTCTCGTTGAGCACAGCACCCATGAGCCCATCAAAGTTGGGTGATTTGGATGATGTCCAGCTGCTTTGAAACAAGAGAGATGCACCCAAGAGGAGATTAAAAAAGTATAGTCAGGATGATCAAGCTCGGCAACCAGCACGAGCAAGAATTCAAACTACAGTTACTAATTTGCACATGTGAAGAAAAGCTGCACTCTCTCAGCAGCAGCCTGAAAAGGTGAGAAAAGTAATGCTGGGCTGAACTTTCCCCCTTTCTAAGGAGTGGGAACCCTGTGGTCAGTATAGATCCAGACAACCTCACATCTCCAAATGGAAGCATAAAACTTGAAGCTCATTGGCCCATCTGCTCAAGACCGAGAAAATCATTAAACATTTTAATAGGGATTTGATTTGAATCTGTGGGAATTAGCAAATGGCAAGAGAATAAAAAATAGGAGCAGAGCAAGACAATGAGGTCTAGAGGGGCAGGAATGTGAGACTTTGCAGTCGAGGGCAGAGAGAAGAAGCTGCCAGAAAGCCCAACGAGTGCTCTGCACATGTTTGCAGAGGCACAAGGTGAAGGTAGAGTTGATGACCATCCTGGTCCTTCCTGCACCCCGGTAGGGGCCAGGCTCTGAGATGTCCCCCAAGGATTCCACCTCCTGATCTCCATATCTTTACATTATCCCTTGTCTTTGAGTATGGGCAGGACTGTGACTTGCTTGTAACCAACAGGATTTGCAAAAGCAATAGATGTCACTTTCATGGTTAGGTTCCATGATATAGTGATTTCTACCTTATAGCAGACTCTCCCCATTGCCTTCTTGACTTGCACATTTTAATGAGGCAAGTGGCCCCTGTTGGGAAGGCTATAAGGTTGGACATTGTTGATGTAAACAAACAGCAAAGAGCTGAGGGACTCAGGAAGCAACCTGAAAGCAACTGAATCCTGCCAACAATCAGGGGAGCATGGAAGCAGACTTTTGCCCAGTTGACTCTTCAGATGTAGATGGCATTACCTTTAATTCTACTAAAGAGCATTTTATTTTCTGACCGAACTGATGGCAAGAGTTAGAGACATTTACTCCAGGTATTGAAGCAAATCCGCATTATCAGTATATGAGAAGCATCTAAAAATGCCAGTTGAAGTATTAACTCTCTGAAGTATTAACCCTGAGACCTGTTATTCCAGGGTCTTAAAAACACTTTGCCAATCTTAACATGACTTAGCTCTATGTCACCTCCATTGATATTATCATATCCCAATTTGAAAGATGTGGAAAGACTCAGACTGCAAAGTATAATAGGAAACCCAAGGTCACAAGCTTCTGTGTCTGGAATATAAAACCTGTATGAGTCAGGCATTTAGGATGTTTTCTTTTTTCCTATTGACAAGGACTAGTCATGCAAGTGACAGCTGAGGAACACTATTACTTGCAAGTGTCCCCTTTCTCCCTTTCCTGAGTCTTTTGCATAGCCATTTACATAGAGGTCCATGAATTATACATCTGCAGAATCTTTCGTATCCTGCATGCACTTACACTTCAAATAGTTGCACAGTCTTGAATTCACCATTTTGATATTGTCCTTTCATTCCTTTCTTTCCTTTCTGTTAAGCACTGTCCCTGTTCTAGGCACATGACATGTCACCACAGCCTAAGAAGTTAGAAAAGGAGAAAATTCTGCCCTTTTCTTATCCATGTTTTACCTTCCAAATTTAAGAACAATATTCTAACTTCTGGCAATGGCTGAGTAAGGAAGTCACAAATCCTTTCCCCAAATAGCAATTGTAAAGCTGAGAAAAATGAACAAAAATCACCATGTTGATGCTATGGAAATATATCAAAGACATATAACAATCTGAAGAGCGCCTATACTTGCAGAATTGGTGAATTTCAGGTATGAACAGTGGAATTCTTGCCTGGACCTGCTACCATCCAACCCCAGCTCCGTGAACATGGAAATTCTGCCAGAGCAGGGCAGGCCATGAGGACCAGCAGCTTTGCCAACAGTGATCAGAAAGGGCTCACTTAATTTAGAGTGGCAGAAAAATGCCCATGCCTAGAGTGTGTCAGTGAAAATGACCATCTATTTAAAAAGTGAAGTCATACGCCCTGGTGAAAAACAAATCAATTTAGCCCAGACAAATTACCAAACAAACAAGCAGCAACAATAACAACTTCTAGTGGAAAAACAAAATAGTATCCAGAGCTGCTATAGTACTCAAACTGTTTGAAAATAAAAGAATGGAAAAAGATACGTCATGCAAACAGTAACCAAAAGAGAGCTGGAGTGACTATTAGACAAAAAAATTTTAAGATGAGAAATATTACAACAAAGGGGACATTTCATAATGATGGATCAATAGATTAGCAAAATATGCAATTATAAATAAGTACACATCTAACAACAGAGCACCAAAGCACATGAAGCAAAAATGAACAGAATAGAAAGTAGAAAGAGATAATGCAAATATAATAACCAAAGTTTTAATATCTGACTCTCAATAACAAATAAAGCTTGGCAGAAAATCATGATGACTTAAACAACCTAAGTGACACAGATAGAGCACTCTACCCAATGACCACAGAATAAAAATTATTTTCAAGTGCACATGGAAAATTCTCCAGGCCATAAAGCAAGTCCCAATACGTTTAAAAAAATTGAAATCATATAAAATATGTTTTCCAACAACAACAGAACTAAATTGGAAATCAATAACATAATAAAATCTGGGAACCCACCAAATGTTTAGAATATAAACAGCACACATCTAAAGAACCCATGGGCCAAAAAATAAATCACAAGAAAGATTAGAAAATATTTTAAACTCACTTTCAATGAAAACACAATATAAAATTTATGAAACACAGCTAAAACAGTGATTGAAGAGAAATTTATAGATTTAAAAGCCAACATCAGAAAAAGAAAAGGTCTCAAATCAATAATATAAGATTCCACTTTAAGAAACTAACAAGAGAAAACTAATCCCAAAGTAAGCAGAAGGAAGGAAGTAATAAAGAGCAGAAATCAATGAAATGGAAACCAGAAAAGGAATTAAGGAAAATGAATGAAACCAGAAGTTGGTTTTTAACAACAAAATCGGTGAAACTTTAGTTAAACTGATGAAGAAAAAATAGAGAGACAAGACAGGTATGACATTTCTACTGAACTTCCAGAAATGAAAAGGATTTAGGCAATATTAGGAACAACTTTATGCCAACAAATAGATATTTTAGAGGAAATGGAAAAATTATTTTAGAAATACACAAATTACTTAAACTAACTTAATAAAGAATTTTAAAATGCGAATAGACCTATAACAAATAAAGACATTGAATTAGTAACTAAAAACGTTCTCCACAGTGAAAATCCCAGGCCAACCCAGATGGCTTCAATAGTTGATTCTATCAAATATGTAAAATAAAAACAGTATCAATGCTTTGCAAATACTTTCAGAAAATAGGGGGAAAGGAAGACTTTCACACTTAATCTCTGAGACCAGGATTACTTTGACAGCAAAGCCAAACAAAAACATATCAAATAAACCACACAAAATATCCCTCATGAACATACTTAGAAAATAACAGCACATCAAATCCAGCAACACATAAAAAGGGTTATACACCGTGACCTACTGGGATTTAGCTCATAAACACAAAACCGTTTTAACACAGAAAATAAACTAATGCAATACACAAAAGACAAAATATATAACACCAAAAAAAAAAAAGCAATGATCATTTTACTAGATAGAAAAAACAGAAAACTGTTGCTAGATCATATGGTAATTTTATTTTTAGTTTTTGAGGAACTTCCATACTGTTATCAAAAATGACTGTACTAATTCACAATACTACCAACACTGGATATTTTCCCCACATTCTCACCAACATTTTTTTATCTTTCATCTTTTTGATAATAGCCAACCTATCTGGTGTGAGTGGATATCTCATTGTGGTTTTAATTTGCATTTCTCTCATGATTAGAGATACTCACCATTTTTTTATATAACTGTTAGCCATTTGTATGTCTTCTTTTGAGAAATATCTATTCAAGCTCTTTGCGCGTTTTTTGATAAGGCTTGATATTTGTTTTCTTGCTACTGAATAGTTTGAGTTTTTTGTATATTTTGCATATCGGCCCTTTATCTGATGTATGACTTGCAAATATTTTCTCCCAATCCGTGGGTGGTCTCTTCAGTCTATTAATTGTTTTCTTTGTTGTGCATAAGCTTTTTAGTTTGATGCAATCCTATTTGTCTATTTTTGCTTTCATTGCTTGTACTTTTGGGGTCATATCCAAGAAATCTCTGCCCAGACCAATGTTATGGAGCTTTTCTCCTATGTTTTCTTGCAGTAGTTTTATAGTTTTAGGTCTTAAGTTTAGGTTTTATTCCATTTTGAGATTGTTCTTAATAGGGGGTGAGATGAGGGTTAGTTTTTATTCTTCTGTATGTGGATATTCTGTTTTCCCAACGTCATTTATTAAACAGACTGTCTTTTCACCAATGTGTATTGTTGACATGTTTGTCAAAAATCAATTGACCATAGATGCATGAATTCATTTCTAAGCTGTCTATCCCAATCCATTGGTCGATGTGTCTGTTTTTATGCCAGTACCATGTTGTTTTGATTATTACAGATAGCTTTGTAACATATTTTGAAATCTGATAGTGCTATGCCTCCAGCACTTCTATTGGAGGTCAAGACTGTTTGGGCTATTCAGGGTCTCTTGTTATCCTATACAAATTTTAGGATTGTTTTTTTCTATTTCTGTGAAGAATGACATTGGAATTTTGATAGGGATCGTGTTGACTCTGTGGATCACATTTGGGAGTGTGGACCTTTTAACAACATTAATTCTTCCAATTCATGAACACAGGATATCATTCCATTTATCTGTCATCTTTAATTTCTTTAGACAATGTTTTATAGTTTTCAGTACAGAGATCTTTCATTTTCTTGGTTAAATTTACTCCTAAGTATGTTTTTCTTGATGCTATTATAAATGGGATTGTTTTCTTAATTCCTTCTTCAGAAAGTTCATTGTTCCTGTTTGAAACACTATTGGTTTTTGAAATTTCATTTTGTATCTGCAACTTTTGCCTCTTAGTTCTAACAATTTTTTGGTGGAGTCTTTAGGATTTTCTACATATAAGATCGTGTTG
Organism: Galeopterus variegatus; assembly: GCF_000696425.1. Classification (NCBI taxonomy): domain Eukaryota; kingdom Metazoa; phylum Chordata; class Mammalia; order Dermoptera; family Cynocephalidae; genus Galeopterus; species Galeopterus variegatus. The sequence continues at coordinate 153,287 of NW_007729814.1, read as the reverse complement.
ACAGATCTTTTGTATGTTCCCAGGAATTTTTGTATGTTTCTAAGAATGAATCCTTTTCATTTAGATTATCCAATTTTTTTGGTATATAATTTTTCTTAGTAGCTTGGAGAGCATTATCCTAAGTGAAAATAAGCTAAACAGAGAAAGACAACTACCAAATGATCTCAATTGTATGTGGAATCTAAAAATGTCTAACTCATAGAGGCAGAGCATAGAACAATGATTATCTTGCAGGGAAGTAGCAAGGATATTGGGGAGATGTTAGGTCAAAGGATACAAAATTTCAGTTAAACAAGAGAAACAAGTTCAAGAGATCTATTTGACAATATGCTGACTGTAATTAATAGTGATGTATTCTACACTTGAGAATTGCGGAGAGTAGATTTTAAATGTTCCCACCAAAAATAAAAAAAGTGAGATAGTGGATTTGTGAATTAGCTTAATTTAACCATTCCACAGTGTATACATATATCAAACCATAATGAGGTATACCAAAAATATGTATATAATTTTTATTTGTCCATTTAAAAATTAATAAGTAATAATTTTTGGATTAACTCAAAATGGATCATAGACCTAAAAGTTTACGAATGAAACCAAAATTTTGCAAGAAAGCAGAAAATTTCATGAACTTGGGTTAAACAAAGATACAGCACTAAAAGAATGACTTACAAAAGAAAAAAGTGATAAATTGTACTTTAACAAATTAAAAAACCTTTGTCACTTTAAAAGACATCATTAAGAAAATGTAAAGATAAGCCACAGACTGTAAGAACATATTTGCAAAGTGATGCATTTGATAAAGGACTTGTGTCTAGAATATACAAAGAACTCACACAACAAAAGAAAAAGAAAATAGCAAAATTTAAAAACGGGCAAAAGATATGAATAATCATTTCACAAAAAAAGACATACAAACCGCTAAGCACATCAGAAGATGCTCAATATTACTAGTCAACAGAGAAATGCAAATTTTATTCTGACACAATACCACTAAGTACCCATTATAATGGCTATATTAAAAAAACAGATAACACTCAGTGTTGACAGGATGTGGATAAACTAGAATCCTAATGCATTGATGTTGAGACTGTAAAATGGTACAACCATGTTGAAAAATATTTGGCAGTTTCTTAAATAATTAAACATAAACTTACTATGCCACCCAGAAACTCCACTCCTAGGAATACACCCAAGAGAAATAAAAACATACATACACTCAAAGATGAGTATGTGATTGTTCATAGTAGCATTGTTCATAATAGCCAAAAATTAAAAACCATCCGTCAACTGGGAAATTGGTAAACAAAATGTGACATATTTGTACAAAGGAATACTATTCAGCATTTTAAGAATTAACTATAGATAACATCCTATAAATTTCAAAAACACTATGCTAAGTAAAAGAAGCCAGCTGCAAAAAGTAAATTTTTTATAGTTCATTTATATAAAATATCAAGGAATGACAATTTTATAGAGAAACAGAGATCTGTGGTTGCTTAGCTTTGGAGGTGCAATTGGTAACAAGAGAATACAGGGGATGATAGAAATGTTCTAAAACTGGGTTGTGATGATGGTTAAAAGAACTTCATAAATTTACTAAAAATAGAAAAATAATCTTCTCATAGTTTATGAGAATGTGAGAAATGAACTAAATTAAACCATAAATTGATCTAGACTACGGCAAGCACAGCAAGGAATGTTCGGAAAAAGAGTTTTCTTCCTCCATGATATTTATGTCCACAAGTTCAGAATGTGACCCAGAAATCTTCTACTTCCTTCCATACAAAACTACAGATTTATCAGCTGTGAGTTCACCTAAAACCACATGACTCAATCATAGTCATATAAATGAAAGTGTGCAGTTTCTGGTGACCTTGAATTAAAAGTACAGAATCAAAGAAGAATTCGTAGATTTTTCTTAACAAAACTCTTGTCTTTTTTCTTTGGCAGTTTTTTGATTTCTTCTTTGGAAATGTTGTAAGATACCAAGCTAAGATCTAGTTGGAAGCAAATCTTGCTCATAAACAAGTTACTCCTTTTTGAATTTTATCCATTCAAGTTCTGCATTTCTGTGGCACCAAGAACTCATTGCTGGTCAAAATGTACACACACACACACACACACACACACACACAGGATGTTACGCATCAGTCTATTTCCTCACATTGGTAACAGTCCAGATATTTAATTCATTTTATTCATCTCATGTGCCAAATGAAAAAGAAACTAAATTTACATCAATATTGCAATTCAAAGAGACGTACACAACATAAAATGACCATTTTAACCTAATTAGATTGTCAAAAATAGGAACAGAGCCTATAATGTTTATTGTTAGTTAAACTCCAAAACAACCACTTATTTAAACATGATCTTTAGCAGCCTTGATTGCATGCTCAAAAATAGTTCTGTGGATTGGAATAAAAATAGATGACTTCTTTTCCTCAGGTGGAAGGAAGGCAGTTTAAGTTATGCCAAAATTAACAGGGAAGTTAAGACACTCATGGGAGATTTTTCACATCTTGTTAGAAAGCCAATCTATCCCTAAGATTTGAAAAATCATCAAAACACTTCCCCAAATCATGGTTAATTGTTTTAATACTAAGTTTGTCAAGATATGAGATTGGCTAATTATGAAAATTTTGAGTGATTATCCAATAAACTGGAGCAAGAAATCATGTTTAAATAAAAACAGCCCCACCACAAAGAGTGTTTTAAGACAAGAAGAGATTGGAACTGAGGCCTTGAAAAGACTGATGTGAAACCCAAGTAAATGAGATGTCAATATAATATGAACCACTGAGCAGAGGTTCTCAGAGGTTAAGTTCCAGGGATGACCGCCCCTGCCATTTTTATGGCAAATTGAAACAGGACTGTTGGATAACTTCTGTGTCATGAATGCTTCCCCAGAGTTGGAAAATTGGCAAGCAAAATCGATCATATTTATTTAAGTTTTATGTCCAGTAACTGAATCATCACCAAGTCAAGTCCTCTAGTCTAGTGCCCAAATATATAAATGTGTTGTATGATCATTAAGCAATGCATTCACTTGTTCTCAGTCACATTCATAGGCATCAGAAATATTCAGTGAGAGGACCTTCAGGAGGCTGGTCCTTTTTTATCCCCAAACTTAAGGGAGCAAAACATAAAACAAAAAATAAATAGGACATATCTAATGCCACTGTACCATACACTTGAAAATGGTTAAAATGGTAAATTATATGCCATATATATTTTACCATAGTAATAACAAAAATGAGAGCAGATAGAAAGGCATCTCTATGGCAACATTTGGTACTCACTTGCATTGTTTTCAAAGGGGAAAAGAAAAAACTGGAGTAAGAGCCAGCACACCAGGAATTCACATCAGTCTGGGAATGTCAAAGAGATCTGTGTATGTGAACACTATTTACCATGTGTGTTACGGAGTAGAGGCTGAGAAAAAAGCTAAATTAACCAACCAAATAACAACAACAAAAACCAAATAGGGCAAAGTTGTTACTCGGTAAATCAATAGTATAAAGTACATTAAAAAGATATAACCATTAACCACCCTCTTGGTATACAGTAGTGCTAGGCATCTGTAATTAATAATAACTTATTGTATGTTCTCAAATAGCTAGAAGAGAGGATCTCAAATGATCTCATCACAATGAAATGACAAATATCGTGATGATGAATATACTAATTCCCCTGAGTTGATCATCGTACATTGTATACATGTATTGAAATATAACTCGGTACCCGATAAATATGTACAATCAATGCATGTCAAGTAAAATATAAGTTCCTTTAAGCAAATTTAAAATACATATAAGCCCTGACCTCTATTTGATAATTACTTCAAATTGTTTTTTTTAGTTATGGCATTATTGATATAAGCTAACATTGACACTTATAATATACACGAAAAATTAAAGGAGAAAAGATCACGAAATGAAAACTGATATCATACGTATAGTCACACACCACATAATGACATTTTGGTCAACAGTGGATCACATATACGATGGTGGTCCCATAAGATTATAATGCCTATACCATAGAGCTGAGCCATGTAGTAGGCTATGCCATCTAGGTTTGTGTAAGTAAACTCTATGACACTTGCACAAGGACAAAGTCACCTAATGATGTATTTCTCAGAGAGTGTCCTTGAATGTAAATGGATTAAGTGCCCCAATTAAAAGACATAGACTGACTGAATGGATTTTTTTAAAATGACTCACTCATTTGCTGCCTACAAGAAACACAACTTACCTACAGAGACACACATAGACTGAAAGTGAAGGAATTGAAAAAGATATTCTATGCAAATGGGAAAAAAAGCAAGCAGGAGTAGCTATACTTATATCAGGTAAAATAGGTTTTAAATCAAAATTTGTACTAAGAGGCAAAGAAAGGCACTATATAATGATAAAGAGATCAATACAGAAAGAAGAAACAACAATTATAAATATATATTCACTGAACACTGGAACATCCAGACATATAAAGCAAATACCAGATTGAAAGGGAGAGAGAGACACCAACACAATAATAGTTGGGGACTTCAACACCACACTCTCAGCAATGGACAGATCATTGAGACAGAAAATCAACAAGAAATCCATCTAGAACCAGATGGGCCTAACAGACTTTTTTTTTTTTTTATTGCAAAATCTGAAGATTTTGTTATATGAGGTAAATCTGGGTGACATATATGGTAATACAACTAAGGAAAAATTGATGGGGCCAAAAAAAAAAAAAAAAAGGACGGTTTGCAAGATGTTCATGAGATAGAATTGATTTGATGGAGTGAAGCATTATGCACAGCTATTAATGGTGAGAAGGAAATCAGGATTATCTACCCAAGTTTCTGACTTTAAAAACTACATTTGCCAAAGGTGTCCATTCATCATGATAATGGTTTTTAGGAGAAGGTAAAATTAGGCAGAATGAGAAAATTTTTTAAAAACTTAAATTAAGGTGCCTGAGGGATGTCATAGTGGAAATGTCCACAAGTCAGATGGTTATAAGGAGATGGAAATCATGAGATAGAACTTTCTAGAGAAATGAATATGGGAGTTGTCATAATATATGGTCATTGAACTTATGAACTGGAAAAACCTCAATAGAAGGCAGGGAATAAAGCCTATGAAGAACCAAATTTAATGATTAAAAACTCATTTCTTTCACTCATTACCTGTGTACTAGGAGCAAGATAATGCTCTGAACTTTAGGTTGCTTATCTCTAAAACGAGTGTAATAAAGAAAGAAATAAGGAAAGTTAACTGTGTATAAGTTTTGGTGTACTGCCTGACACATATGTGCTAATTCATTTCTCCTTTCACCTTATATAGTGAGCATTCATTCAATTAATACTCATGACCACCTACAATGTGTCAGCAATGTTCTAGGTGCTGGGCATTAAAGCTGGTATTTCCTACCTCTCTACAGCCATGGTGATGGGAAAGTGACATAGGTGGGCCAAGCATTTGCTAGAAAATATTGATTGTCCTAAGGGGGTGGATAAGGTATCAGGTACCCAAGTAAGACCAATAACACTCTGAAATTGATAGATAGATCTTTGGGAATAGGGTTTCCATTTCCATTGCATTTTTTTTTTCCTTTTTTTTTGTCTTTTTTCGTGTCCGGCAACGGATCACAACTCTCAGTGTCGTGCCCGTACCGGACCGGGACCAGCAATGGGATCGCAACCCTCGGTGTTGCACCCGCACCTCGCTCAGCCAGTGAGCGGGAACCGGTCTGTATGTGGGATCCGAACCCTCGGCAGGAGCACCGCCGCGCTCCCAAGTGGCGCGCTGTAGCAGTGCGCCACCGGGCTGGCCCTCATTGCATTTTCTAAGCTGAGGCTTCTAGTTAACATCTTGGCCACCTGGAGGAAGTCCTTTTTATTTGTGAAAGAATGACACCTAGAGAAAGAAGCAACCCAAGCCCAGAGATGGGTAGAGAGACAGAGAACATTAGAGATGTCAATTGAGCCAGTCGAACTAACCATAACTGAAGTGTGATCATGACTGGACTTCCTGGTTCCATCAGGCAATATATTCTGCCACTACACATTTGTGCTTGACATGGTTTCCTTGAGTTATACCACTTGCAATTAAAGGAGCTCTAACTAGTATACATTTTCCAGCTCTCCTCAAAATCCTTTGTCCTCTGAAGCCGTTTGTCTATAGGAAGACCATGGCCACCAAAGGAATTCCACCCTTCAGAAGAGATTTCTCTGGGGCTGATAAGATCCCCGATCACCTTAACATGTGGACTCATCTATCCAGAAACTACTGAGTATGGAATTATTTTAAAACACCTTTTGTGTGTTTATAGTGGGCCAGGAGCCACATGCCATGTCATATGGTAGGATCACATTCTCTACATTTGGAAACTTATAAGATGTGGAAAAGAATCAATATTCTTGGGAGACCAGCAAAAATGAGTGCCAAAAAGAAAGTTCCAGCATTTAGCTTGAGATCCTAACCTCCTCTTCATCAAAGGTTTCTCCTTTAAGTTTGACTTTGCAGACATGACATCAACAAATCATGTACTACATGGAATAAAAGAAAAATGGAACCATTTGCAGTTCAGGAGATATACAAGCTTAGGCAGGTGAACAATTTATGGTGACATTTTTTTATAAAGCACAGGAACTGCTATGAGAAAAGTCCATCTAGCATTATGAAAAGAAAATATCTCTAATTATGGACCAAAACCACAAATCTTTAGCGACCTTATTTGGAAAGGGCTATCAAATGTGCAATTTTATAAGAGTATTTTTTTCTTTCTAAAAATATTTATGTATTCATTTGGTCTTCACATAAATAATCAAAGTTGATTGCAGAAAATTGCAAAAGATAGACAAAGCAAAAATCCAAGCAGGCTTTGTTAACCACTATCACTATTTTGTGTATGTATGTATTTGTGTTTACATAAACGGATCTTAATTTTATTGTTTAGCAATATTTTGTGAAGATTTTAACAGCTTTACATGTAAATATATACAATCCACATAATTATTTAAAAAACCTCAAACTACAATGTTTACCATTCCAATGAACAAATGTTCTGAAATTCATTGAGTCTGCCTCCTACTAATATATGTTTAAGTATTTTTCTAATGTTAGCTATTACTGGGACAGAAGTATATTAGTTATTTTTAGCTTTTTACATATTTTGTCAAATTTTATTTCATAAATCTATAACATTTACATTCCCACCCATCAACAAGGAGGAAAAATCTTACCTCCTCACATTTCAACATGATCATTTAAAAAAAAATTATTATGAGTAATTTCTGGGTTGAAAATACTGGTATAAAATAAACATATAAATAAAAATTTATAAATACTATATTATTAATTTTCTATGGATATAGAGTAGATTCTTTAGAAGATAAGAAAAATTAAACTGAAGAGAAAAGTTATATTAAAAATACAATTTTATAGTAAGTTACATCTTGTAATTCACTTTTCTATGTGTAACATCAATTTTTCTTCAGGATTCTGTCAAATAGACCTACATGGTTTTTTGTTTGTTTGTTTGTTTGTTTTCCTTTTTGTTTTTTTTTTACTGACTAGTAACGGGATCGCAACCCTCGGTGTTGTGCCCGCACCGTGCTCAGCCAGTGAGCGGGAACCGGTCTCCACATGGGATCTGAACCCTCAGCAGGAGTGCCGCCACGCTCCCAAGCGGTGCACTTTCCAGTGCACCACCGGGCCGGCCCCAAATAGACCTACTTTGAATGAATCATAACTGAAAACAGAATTGTTTATGAAATCAAAGTTCCTCAAGTGTACTATTAAAACATCAATCAGACTCAGATTTTTACTCTAAAGGGCACATTATTTAGAAAGTAGAGGTTTATAGGCTGCACAAATAAATAAAACAATCTACAACTTTGTGGAGAAAAATTGGTATTTGACTCATTTTAGTAATAGTGGTTAGGCATGAAAAGTTTGTAAATCCTGTAAAAGTACAGCAGATAATAAGAAAATCTTCCACAGTGTGACTCTTGTTTTAATGATGTGGGGGACTCTCCTTATAAATAAATTATTTTACACTAACCTTTATTATGTAGTTGTGGCAATCTAATCCACATTTTGTTCAGATCATATTTAAATAGTATTTTAGGAATTTGAAAGTAAACTATTACATTTATAGAGGATATATTGATTGCATTGGCAGCATTTCCAAAATATGTTCTCTTTATCACAAGATACTCCATTTTAAAAGGGCTTCGTGGTCAAATATGTTTGGGAAACCATGTTTATTATGCCTCTCTTTTGGATATTTGCAACATGTATTCATAAATTAAAAGTTCTGAGAAGTTCCAGAAGTGAGCATCCTATTTGACGTTGTTTTAATATATCCCAAATTTCTCAGCCTTCCTCCTCCGTGTTCTACGTATGTCAGTAACATCCTCGACAACCTCACTTTTCTCCAGCCCTTTCCTTCTCAGTGCAAGATCTGGTGACAGGGACTGGCCACATGATTGCTTCCCAGAATGTTCCATGGGGAGGAAGCCCTGTGGCTGAGGTTGCAAGATGACTAGGTGGCACTTGGTCCAGAGGACAATCAGGGCACTGGGTCTGCCTCTGTCAGGGACAGCTTACCTGTACCTCTTTTAGTTTTCATTTATGCTGACAATGACTCCTGCCCTCATACCCCATCTACTCACCCTTTGGGATTTCTGGACTGTTTATTTCTGTTGCTTCTCTGACTTCTGTTTCATTAAGGAATTGTAGTGATAGAAGGACTAGAAACATCCTGAGACTTTGGTTCTAATCTTGACTCATTCGGTATTACGGATTGAATTGCATTCCCCCAAAGTTAAATGCGTTGAAGGCTTGACCCCCACTGTGACAATATTAAGAGGGTGGGAAATCCTATCATGGTAATGGAAAGGGGACTTTGAAGAGGTGATTGGATTGTAAGATCCTGCAGCAGTGAATGAATTAATAATGGTGGTCATGGGCGTGGTTCTGAGGGCTTTTAAAAGGAGAGCACGTAAGAGTCTCTCTCTCTCTCTCTCTCTCTCTCTCTCTCTCTCTCTCTCTCTCTCTCTCTTCTACCATTTTCATTTTCTGCCATGTGAGCCCCCTGCCTTGCTATAAAGCCACCACCAAAGAAAACCTTCATCAGATGTGTTCCCTGGACTTTGGACTTCCCAGCCTCCAAACCTGTGAGCAATATATTTCATTTTCTTGCAAGTTACCCAGTTTCAAGAATTTTTATTATAAGCAACAGAAATGCACAAACATATTCACCAAATTACTTAAAAAAACACATAAGGTAGGAGTGCATAAGGGTGTGACAGACACTGTTCTAAATAAGTTGAAAATGTTAACTCACTTCATCTTCATATAACACTATGAAATACATGCTTCTTATTAGCCTTGTACTACGGATGGGAAAACTGGAGCACAGAGAAGTCTAATAACTTGCAAGTTACTGCTAATGATTGTAAGTGGCTGAGCCAGGGTTGGACCAGAGGTCATACTCTTAACCTTTGCTATGGTTTAAATGTTTGTGCCCCTCCAAAATTCATGCTGAAACTTTATTCCCAATGGGACAGTATTAGAAGGTGGGGCCATTAGGAGGTGATTATGTCATGAGGGCTCCATCTTCATGAAAGGGGTTGGTACCTTTATAAAAGGGCTTTAGAGAGGCTGAATGTCCCCTCTTGCCCTTCTGTCCCTTCCACTATGTGAGGACGCAACAAGAAAGTGCCATCTTTGAAGCAGAGCAGACATCACCAGACACTGAATCTGCTGGTGCTTTCATCTTGGACTTCCCAGCCTCCAGAATTGTAGGAAATACATTTCTGCTATTTATAATTACCCAACTTAAGGTATTTTGTTATAGCAACCCAAATGGACTAAGACATCCACTAAGCTACAATGCCTCTTGCAAGTCACTTAATTAATTGTCTTCTCGGTGTCTTTACCCATAAAATAAGAAGTGCTGTGGAGTATCCCTCCCAGTTCTGAGATTCCATCTCTGCCCTGCTTTATCTGTTCCTTTCTGTTTTCCAGGTACTGTTCCCCCAACTCAGCCAAGCTTTCTTGCTACACTGACAATAACAGTCCATCTTGACAAGTCAGACAAAGTAATTGCAGGTGGCATTGCAGATATTACAGACAGCTGACAGGAGCTTCACACTGAGTCGTGATGTTAGAGGGAGGATCAGAGATGGGACAGTCCCACTGTGCCACTGGGGAGTGCTTGACACAGAGTGGATACTCAACAGATGCTTGCTGAACAGAAGGGTGCACCGCAATGGAAAAATTCAATGAATTTGAAACCCTAACCCATTAAAAAGGAGAGATGGTCAGTTCCAGTGTGGCATTCACGATAAGGTTTAATTACCGGAGAATACAATTTAGTTGTCAAGAAGAGCTTTCAGCTGAAAGAGAGAAACTCTCACATGAACGGTGAAGTCAGAGGTCTTGACCATAAAGCAGTTAGTTATGTAGTGGGATATTGGCCCGGATGTTATTAAGTTACCAAAGCAGTAATTGACCTGGTAGTCACCTCCCTGAAGCTCTTAAAAGTTTCATTCAGGAGTCATTAATGCTGTCATTAATCTGTTATAAAGTGTAATATAAATTTCAACACATACAAAAAATAGTAGCTTAAAAACAGCAGGCTAAATATTAAAATGGCACATATTTACCTATAAGTTGTGATTTAACTTTTACTTAAATTTGGGGAATCCATGAAAGGGAAACATTAAAAAATGAAAAAAAAAGAGAAAAGGTGCATAGATATTTGGGGTATTTTTATAATATTTTTCCAAACTTTCCATATCATTGTCTTATAGCCTTTACAATAATTTTTAAATTACTCACAATAAATAAAAAGCGCCCCTTTCACAGTTTCCAGTGTAACACGTGCCTTCATATATGACACTTCATCACTCACAGAATCTTTCTTCCTCTCTACCCTTTTTGAGCCTAAGGAGTTTTTTTAATTTCTGTTTTTGTTTTTTAAATCTTGCGTATATTGTGCATCAGACAGTGATTCTTCAATCAGGTCACAAACCCAATAAATATCAGAAATGGGACAAAAATCATATAGTTTTCTAATCCCTCTTCTGTCTCTCTAATACACCTAACTTCCCAGTGTTCAGTTGTTTACATCCTGGTCATATGACACAGATGAGCAAAATTATATAGAAAGGGACACATTCAAGATCACACAATGTGACAGGAGACATGCAGAGCAAAGCAATTTAATTTTTAAATATTTCTATCCAAGGAATAGGTCCACCAGCTAGAGTTTTTGCCCCTTCCATTTGAGTGTGAATTATATAGGCATTTTGTCTATTTTGTTATATCTATGATTCTGCACTAACTCATACACATCATGAGACTCAAAAAACATAATATTCAGAAAACATTTATTATTACTTGTTATGGGCTAACTTGGGCCCATCTCCCCGAATTTGTACATTGAAGTCCTAACCTCCAGTATCTCAGAATGTAACTGGATTCATAGACAAGGTCTTTACAGAGGTAATTAAGCTAAAATGAGGTCATGAAGGTGGGTTCTAATCCAATCT